>NW_024070213.1:36263618-36269545 GCF_014754425.2 Oryx dammah | reverse complement strand
TTACTTTGCCGACTAAGGTCCGTCTAGTCAAGGCTAAGGTTTTTCCTGTGGTGATGTATGGATGTGAGAGTTGGACTGTGAAGAAGGCTGAGCGCCGAAGAATTGATGCTTTTGAACTGTGGTGTTGGAGAAGACTCTTGAGAGTCCCTTGGACTGCAAGGAGATCCAACCAGTCCATTCTAAAGGAGATCAACCCTGGGATTTCTTTAGAAGGAATGATGCTAAAGCTGAAGCTCCAGTACTTTGGACACCTCATGTGAAGAGTTGACTCATTGGAAAAGACTCTGATGCTGGGAGAGATAGGGGGCAGGAGGAGAAGGGGACGACCCAGGATGAGATGGTTGGATGGCATCACTGACTCGATGGACGTGAGTCTGAGTGAACTCTGGGAGTTGGTGATGGACAGGGAGGCCTGGCATGCTGCGATTCATGGGGTCGCAAAGAGTCGGACACGACTGAGCAACTGAACTGAAGTGAACTGAACTACACAAAATTGAAGGCAAAAGGAGAAGAGGGAGGCAGAAAATGAGATGGTTAGATAGTTATCACCAACTCATTGGGTGTGAATTTGAGCACACTCCAGGAGATAGTGAAGGACAGGGAAGCCTGGAGTGCTGCAGTCCACGGGGTCACAAAGAGTCAGATGTGACTTCAAGACTGGACAACAACTATGTAAAATCTAGTCATTTCACTTGGCAGACATTTCCTTTGGTTAAAGTAGAATACAAAAGTGTCTCACGAGTGGGACACCATCCGCGCGGCCAGTCGGGGTTCATTCTGCAGTTACCTCCTCCCGACCCAGGCAACTGTCTGTACACCTATCTACCTAGTGAAGTGAAGTGAAGTCACTCAGTCATGTCCGACTCTTTGTGACCCCATAGACTGCAGCCTGCCAGGCTCCTCTGTCCATGGGATTTTCTGGGCAATAGTATTGGAGTGGGTTGCCATTTCCTTCTCCAGGGGATCTCCCCAACCCAGGGCTCGAACCCAGGTCTCCCGCATTGTAGACAGAGGCTTTACCGTCTGAGCCACCAGTCTCCCCAACTTTCAACTCTTCTACCAGTGAGGCAGGGCCTCGCCATCAGAATAAGACATATGCTTTGTCACCTTAGTCGCTCAGTCATGTCTAACTCATTGTGACCCCCATGGATTATAGCCTGCCAGGCTCCTCAGTCCATGGAATTTTCCAGGCAAGATACCAGAGTGGGTTGCCGTTCCCTTCTCCGGTGGATTTTCCCAACCCAGGTATCGAACCTGGGTCTCCAGCAACACAGGCAGATTCTTTATCATCTGAGCCACCAGGGAAGCCCTGAGGAAGAGCCCATCTAATGGTTAACACACCCTCACTGTTCCTGAGGCCAAACAGGGCTCATGCCTTTGGCGCAGAGCTCTGGAGTGTTAAGTGAAATACTTGGTCAGGCACTTGAGCAGATTAAAAAGTCCTTTTTGAAAAGGTGTTTGACTCTGACTGCAGGCCTCTGTGTGGCCTAGCCTGGCAGGGGAACGAACGTGCGTGTGTGGGCAGGGAAACATTCCTAGAGCAGGAGCCAAGCTCCTGGCTGTGTGTCTGCTGCAGAAATCATCTAGAATGGACCTCTTTCATTAACAACCTTTGGCATCTAGGAAGCTACTCCAGTTGGTAGCATGGCACAGTGGAAAGAACACAGATTTTAAGGCCGGATTCCTGATTCTGCCCCCTTCTGTGTGACTTCCAACAACTTACAGAATCTTTTCAGGCTTCAGGTTTTCTTATTTGCAAGACTGGGATGGTTTGCAAATAAAAGTAGGTTACATATGCAAAGTGTTTGGCATACAGATTTTAAATAATTACTGATTCTCTTCTTGCTCTTTGATTTTCCTTCTCTTCTTTCTGAGCCACAAATAACAGCTTGCATTTTTGGAGTGCTGTCTAGGAACCGAACACTGCCTTAGCCACATGTAATCCTCACCTCACTCCCACGTGGTGCTACCATTCCAGCCATTATATCAGTCTGCTTGGGCTGCCATATAAAATATCACAGAGTGGCTGAAACAATAGACATTAATTTTCTCACAGTTCTGGGGGCTAGAGGCCCTGGATCAAAGTGTTGGAAAGTTTGGTTTCTCCCAATGCCTCCCTCTGGCTTGTAGATGGCCTACTGTTTCCTCACGTGGCCTCCTCTTTGTGTGTATACCCCTGGCGTCTCCTCCTCTTCTTATGATGACACCAGCCACATCGGATTAGGCCCCCACTCTTATGACCCTAATGGCAGAAGGTGAAGAGGAACAAAAGAGCCTCTTGATGAAAGTGAAAGGAGAGTGGAAAAGCTGGCCTAAAACTCAACATTCAGAAAACGAAGATCATGGCATCCAGTCCCATCACTTCATGGCAAACAGAGGGGGAAAATGTAGAAACAGTGGCAGACTTTATTTTCTTGGGCTCCAAAATCACTGTGGACGGTGACTGCAGTCGTGAAATTAAAATATGTTTGCTCCTTGGAAGGAAAGCTATGACAGACCTGCTGCTGCTGCTGCTGCTGCTAAGTCACTTCAGTCGTGTCCGACTCTGTGTGACCCCATAGACGAGGCCCACCAGGCTCCCCTGTCCCTGGGATTCTCCTGGCAAGAACACTGGAGTGGGTTGCCATTTCCTTCTCCAATGTGTGAAAGTGAAAAGTGAAAGTGAAGTCGCTCAGTCGTGTCCAGCTCTTAGCAACCCCATGGACTGCAGCCCACCAGGCTCCTCCATCCATGGGATTTTACAGGCAAGAGTACTGGAGTGGGGTGCCATTGCCTTCTCCGATGACAGACCTAGACAGCATATTAAAAAGCAGAGACATCACTTTGCAGACAAAGGTCCATATAGTCAAGGCTATAGTTTTTCCAGTAGTCATGTATGGATGTGAGAGTTGGACCATGAAGAAGGCTGAGTGCCTGAGTTGATGCTTTTGAACTGTGGTGTTGGAGAAGACTCTTGAGAGTCCCTTGGACAGCAAGGAGATCAAACCAGTCAATCCTAAAGGAGATCAACTCTGAATATAAATTGGAAGGATTGATACTGAAAGCTGAAGCTCCAATCCTTTGGCCACCTGATAGGAAGGGCTGATTCACTGGAAAAGACCCTGATGCTGGGAAAGAATGAGGGTAGCAGGAGAAGATGGTTGGATAGTATCACCGACTCAATGAATGTGAGTTTGAGCAAACTCTGGGAGATAGTGAAGGACAGGGAAGCCTGGGGTGTTGCAGTCCAGGGAATCAGAAACAACTGAGCAACTGAATAGCTTATGATCTCTGCTGCTGCTGCTGCTGCGGCGGCGGCGGCACTTCAGTCGTGTCCGACTCTGTGCGACCCCACAGACGGCAGCCTGTCAGGCTCCTCTGTCCCTGGGATGCTCCAGGCAAGAATACTAGAGTGGGTTGCCATTTCCCTCTCCAGGGGCTCTTCCAAATCTAGGGAGCCAACCCTCATCTCCTGCATTGGCAGGTGGATTCTTTACTCCCGAGATACCAGGGAAGCCCTATTGTCAATGACTAACTGTATATATTCAGTCATGTGCTGTCCTAGAATCTGACAAAAACTGAAATGAAAATTCAAGGTGAAAGATAGGACAAGCCTAGACAAGGTAGAGTCCTATCACCAATTTGTGACTTGTAGTTCCATAAATTGTAATGTGCCAATTTACTAAACATACATTTATTTTCAGCAAAGCCCAGATTCCTTTGGTTCCCACTGCAGAGCCTTTTCAGAAATATTTATGAGAGTTACCATAGAGAAAATGATCCAAGTTGTTTGCTGTCTTGGTCAGCTAGGCCCCCCATAATAAGCACTACAGGCTGAGTGGCTTAACAGAAATTTATCTCCTCACAGTTCTGGAACCTGGAGTTCTGAGATCAGGATGGCAGCATAGTTGACTTCTGGCTTGCAGACAGCTATCATCTCACTGTGTGCTCACAGACTACAAATCTTCTGGGTTCCCCTCTTAGAAGGGTGCTAAATATAGCATGAGGGCCCCACCCTCATGACTTCATCTAAATCTAATTATGTCTCAAAGGTTCTATCCAAATAATACCACATCAGGCTTCAGCATATGAATTTTAGGGACACAATTCAGCCCATGTGTGTATATGTGCTAGGTCGCTTCAGTTATGTCTGACTCTTGGCTACCCTATGGCCTGTAGCCCACCATGCTCTGCTGCCCACGGGATTCTCCAGGCAAGAAGACAGGAGTAGGTTACCATTTCCTACTTCAGAGGATCTTCCTGACCCAGAGATTGAACCCACATCTGCATTACTGGCGAATTCTTTACTGAGCCACCTGGGAAGCCCAGAGAATCTCATACTTAGAGTTTAAAGCAATGGTTCTCAAAAAGAAGACACAGGTTGAAAATCAACCTTGTGGAGTTGCAATGTTTAGAAGCAAAGAGTAAATTGCTAGGCCAGGGGGTGAGATCCGGTTTTACAGAAGTTAAATGGCTATACTGGGCACTAGCCATGCACCATGCCAAAGAGATGACTGAAGTATTAGTACTGAATAAGTACATGTGGAAAATCTGCTTTTCCCAGAAGGAGAGATAAACTGATTTGGCAATCCTTAAAAGACTTACAAAGCTTGATCGTGTTAGCTTCTACTCAAGTTACAACTTGCATCAAACATCAAAGAGATTTCAGCTGTGTTGAGGTGGTTGCATTGGCTGCCATGTTTTCTCTCATATGGATTGCTGTGTAGATTAGGTGATTCATTTCTAACTGGATCTATTCAACATGGAATTGATTCACCAGAGCTATAATTATTGGATAAATAAATGCTTTTGACCTCAGTATTTGCCTTGACCATTCAGTTCAGTTCAGTCACTCAGTCGTGTGACTCTTTGCAACCCCATAGACTGCAGCATGCCACGCCTCCCTGTGCATCACCAACTCCCAGAGTTTACCCAAACTCATGGCCATTGAGTCAGTGATGCCATTCAACCATCTCATCCTCTATCGTCCCCTTCTCCCACCTTCAATCTTTTGCAGCATCAGGGTCTTTTCCAGTGAGTCAGTTCTTTGCATCAGGTGGCCAAAGTATTGGAGTTTCAGCTTCAACATCAGTCCTTCCAATGAACATTCAGATCTGATTTCCTTTAGGATGGACTTATTGGATCTCCTTGTAGTCCAAAGGACTCTTAAGAGTCTTCTCCAACACCACAGTTCAAAAGCATCAATTCTTCGGTGCTCAGCTTTCTTTAAAGTCCAACTCTCAGATCCATACATGACTACTGGAAAAACCATAGCCTTGACTAGACAGACCTTTGTTGGAATCCATACATGACTACTGGAAAAACCATAGCCTACCTTGACCATACAACTTATTTTTTTTATATAGAAAATATTAGGACATTAATTTTACATCCATGCATCAAATCACTTGATATTTCACTCTCCAACATAAATCACAGTAGGATCCTCTATGACCCATCTCCCAGAATACTGGAAATAAAAGCAAAAATAAACAAATGCGACCTAATTAAAATTAAAAGCTTCTGCACAACAAAGGAAAATATAAGTAAGGTGAAAAGACAGCCTTCGGAATGGGAGAAAATAATAGCAAATGAAGCAACTGACAAACAACTAATCTCAAAAATATGCAAGCAACCCCTGAAGCTCAATTCCAGAAAAATAAACGACCCAATCAAAAAATGGGCCAAAGAACTAAACAGACATTTCTCCAAAGAAGACATACAGATGGCTAACAAACACATGAAAAGATGCTCAACATCACTCATTATCAGAGAAATGCAAATCAAAACCACAGTGAGGTACTATTTCATGCCAGTCAGAATGGCTGCAATCCAAAAGTCTACAAGCAATGAATGCTGGAGAGGGTGTGGAGAAAAGGAACCCTCTTACACTGTTGGTGGGAATGCAAACTAGTACAGCCACTATGGAGAACAGTGTGGAGATTCCT
>NW_024070213.1:34766036-34946056 GCF_014754425.2 Oryx dammah | reverse complement strand
CCCCGCCGCCGCGGCCGCGCTGCTGAGACCCGACGCCGCCCTGCTCAGCTCGCTGGTGGCGTTCGGCGGAGGCGGGGGCGCGCCCTTCGCGCAGCCCGCGGCCGCCGCGGCCCCCTTCTGCCTGCCCTTCTACTTCCTCTCGCCTTCGGCGGCCGCCGCCTACGTGCAGCCCTTCCTGGACAAGAGCGGCCTGGAGAAGTACCTGTACCCGGCGGCGGCCGCCGCCCCGTTCCCATTGCTGTACCCTGGCATCCCCGCTCCGGCCGCCGCCGCCGCCGCCGCGGCCGCCGCCGCCGCCGCGGCCGCCTTCCCCTGCTTGTCCTCCGTGTTGTCGCCCCCTCCCGAGAAGGCGGCGGCCGCCGCCGCAGCCGCGACCCTCCTGCCGCACGAGGTGGCGCCCCCTGGGGCTCTGCACCCCGCGCACCCGCACGGCCGCACCCACCTGCCCTTCGCCGGCGCTCGCGAGCCCGGGAACCCGGAGAGCTCTGCTCAGGAAGATCCCTCGCAGCCAGCAAAGGAAACCCTCTGAATCCGTGCTCCACTTGAGAGGGGACCAGGGTTCACGCGGAATAATAATATTAATAAGTTAAAACACCCTTAACGTTTTTAAGGGAGGAAGTGTAAGAGACGCACGACAGGCTTTAAAAAAAAAAAAAACAACACAACAACACAGGTGTCTTGTGTACATGTGGAGTTCCTGTTTTGCTCACCCCTCACCGCCCACTATCCTTCACACACCTACATCCCTTTTGCCCCCCACCAGCTGTCAAAGAACCTCCTAGATATCGATTCTTTTCTTTCTTTGAAGAACTCCCCATAATAAGTTTGGCCTTCTTTTAGGCCACGTTCCAGTCTCTTTTAAAATACAGAACCGAATTCTCGAGGAAGTGAGAACGGTCTGCGCTCTCAACCAGGGTAGGAGAAGGTAACGTGGAACCCCAGGTAGCTGGTCTCTGCCTGCGTCTCAGAGCTATCCTCCCTGCTTTAGGAGGCTTTCCACAGGCACAAGGAGGACCTTTTCGAGTTCGACTTACCCCAGTATTTTATAATGTTTAGCTTTTTTAAAGGCGTGCATTTGTCAAAGAGGAAGAGGTGAGAGTGCAGGCGCTCGCGTTGCAATCCATTCTGAAGTGGTTTGAGTGGTATCTCTTACTTAGTACTTGGACTCGTTTAAAAGAGGTGCGGAGTTGGGCCATGGTCTGAACTAAGTCAGGGAAAGGGATGAGGAAGGCCAGAGTCATTCTCAGTACATTTGCTAGCACTTTATTGAGAAACTGACCGTGAATCAATTAACTCATCTTAATTTCATATATACATATATATGTGAAATTGAGTGCCTCTGTTCTTACCCTGTCATTATTTAATCCATCATGTTTCTAAGTTTGTATCATCTTCCTGTTAAAATACAGAATGTGCACTGAACTTTAAAAAGTCCAAACTGATTTATCCTATATTCTGTTAATTCACAAAAGTGGAGGAGGAAGGCATGGACAGTTTGCTTTGGAAATGCTGTAAACATGTGGAATGGAGCCCTGTGAGGCCTTCCTATCTCCAAGTCTATGTATTTTCTGGAGACCAAACCAGATACTAGATAATCACAAAGAAAGCTTTTTTAATAAGGCTTAAACCAAGACCTTGTCTAGATATTTTTAGTGTGTTGCCAAGGTAGCACTGTGAGAAATCTCACTTGAATGTTATGTAAGGGGTGAGACACAACAGTCTGACTATGAGTGAAGAAAATATCTGGGTCGTTCAGTCCGTTTGGTGCATTTGCTGCTGCTGTTGCTACTGTTTGCCTCAAACGCTGTGTTTAAACAACGTTAAACTCTTAGCCTACAAGGTGGCTCTTATGTACATAGTTGTTAATACATCCAATTAATGATGTCTGACATGCTATTTTTGTAGGGAGAAAATAAGTGCTAATGATATTTTGAGTTAAAATATCTTTGGGGAGGACTTGCTGAAAAGTTGCACTTTTGTTACAATGCTTCTGCTTGGTACAAGCTTATGCTGTCTTAAATTATTAAAAAAAAATAAATACTGTCTGCAAGAAACCAGCTGGTTTAGAAAAGTTGAGTATGTGAAGATAAACTAGAAATCATCTTTATATTCTAGTATTTTCAGCACTCCATAAATTCTATTACCGAAAATAAATATTGCCATGCTATTTTGTGATTTTAAAATTCTTACTAAGGAATAAAAACTTTAATATATGTATGCTATGAGATTGTCTAATAATTAAAAAGGCATAAGGGATGCTCATTAGTTGTAAGATATCTAAGAATACAGGGATGAAGGTCATTTAGGTTCTCAGATACCCAACTTTGTCTGTGGCTTGATATTAACATATTTCAAATGTCTTGGAAGCCTCCAGGTTCTAGCTGTATCTACTTGCTTGTTCCCAATGTATCTACATGAAAATTGCAAAAGAAAAACCTATCAATCACTCACCTAGTTTATGTCACACCCAGTTTTCTAATGCTTTCATGATTGAGGTGTGTTTCCCTTTTCATCTTTGACACCAGATAGCCTCTGATATATGGCCTGGTGTTTCTCTTTCACTGGGTCCCATATAAATACTGTACCACTTAGGAGTGGCTAATTTCTCGGTATATTTTAGCTTCTTAAGCTTTATAAAGTAAGTCTCTTGTGGGACTTTATTATGGAATTCAAGAAAGAGAAATAATTATTTCTAGACTTTTCTCAAGTTTATAATCAGATTTGGATTTGATACCAACTGTGTGGAGGATTGTCAATATTTAGTTTCGATAATGTTCACAAACCCCTTGATTTCTTAGAGGTATTGAAATAATAGTCAAAATTTATGAGATGTAGAAAAAGTGCTCCCTCTGCTGACTTTATGGCAACCAAACTGCAAGTCATAGAAAGTGGAGCCGGAAGGAAGCTCAGAGAACAGCTGTCCAGCCCCCTGCATTTTAAATAGAAATGAAGCCCAGAGAGATCAGATATCTGCCCAAGGTCACACAGCTACCTAGAGCGAGCGTTAGAGGCCAGATCTGTTGTATTCCCTGGTCAGTGAACTACTTCCCACTGCAGCATCTTGAACCAAATAAACCAAATTTGATTGGGCAGCATTCAAATAAGCCACAGGAACAAAGGAAACAAATATTAACATTACAAAACTATGTAGGATTTTTGAGCATTTTAACTTATTGAACTTTAAAAAAATATTCTGTCTAAACCAAAATAAAGGAAAAAATAGCATTTTGAATACTTTGAGCTACATGTTAATGACATGTTGTAATAATCTGTTTCATAGCCAAAAGAGATGCAAAGTAAGTCAGGATAATAAAATGTTTTACCATTTGTATAGTTTTGGTATAATAGAAAAAACCTTAGGGTTGGATTAGATTTTAGAGATTAGATTTTTAGTTCAAATGCCTTTATACTAGCATGGTAATAAGATAAAGCTGCTGAGGATAGAGTTGCAAAATAATATTATCTATATTGCATCTGAAAAATGTTATTTTAGTCATTTTATTTTAATGAACCAAAAGACAAGTCATAATTTGCTGAAGAGGATTCTATACCTATTGTGAAGTTTAGCCTAGATCCTTTGTAGTATATGTGATTTTTCAGTATATGACAAATATGAATCTTGGGTCAATAATGTTTTTACACATATAGTATTATATCAATTAATTTTACATACACAGAGCTCTTAGCAAAGTTCATACTGAACTGATAAAAATCCTTTCCTACCCCAAAGGACTAAGCACATTTATAAGGCACTAGGAACTATATTTTAATAGCTCTTGAAAGTATGGCTGGAATTTTAGTTTCTATCATTGTGAAAACTATTTCTCATTTTCTTCTCTGTTACTAACCATAAAGTCCACAACTTTTGTTATTGCCCATTACCTGAGGTTTGTTCAAAAGTATGTCAAGCCTCAGGCTGTTCCTGCCCATGTCACAGGTCAATTCTGAACCTCTTCATGGGAGGTGAACTTCAGTAGAGATTCTGAGAAGACAAGGCTGTACAGACTAGGCAGGACTTTTTACTTTAGATAGAAATGAACAGAGCCCTCATGAGCAAATTAAGCACATTATAATGCCAAAAGTTGGCTATATTATTGTGATAATAGTGTTTTACTTCAGAGAGCAATCTGATGTTTTTCATTCAAGAAAAATTCTTAACCTATTAGACCCTCAGATCAGTATTTAGGCCCAACCATTGTTCTAACTGTGATGTTTTAAATAAGTCCAAATGGGTATACAGTGCATATGTGTGTGAAGTCACTTCAGTCATGTCCGATTCTTTGTGACCCCATGGACTGTAGCCCACCAGGCTCCTCTGTCCATGGGATTCTCCTGGCAAGAATACTGTAGTGGGTTGCCATTTCCGTTTCCAGAGGATCTTCTTGACTCAGGAATCCAACCCACATCTCTTGCATTGCCTGCATTGGGAGGTGGATTCTTTACCACTAGGGTCACCTGGGAAACCCCCATGAGGATGCGTAACTCCCCATACAGTGCATGCTTAAACCCAATGTAAGTTCCAGTTTTTCATAGAATTTAACAGGGGATTGACATGGAAAATTATCACATATTTTCTATGATTAGGATGGGATTTATACTAAAAAACGTGTAGCATGTACTTAAAAAAATGCTCTGGGAAAGGAATTGGACATTTGTCTTAAAATTAGGTTTCTTGCACTTGTTCAGTGATTCCATATTGAAAACGCTGAACAAATGTAAAACTAAACCTTTATAAAAGTTGATGTTTTAAAATCTTGAACTAAGTGATGTCCAATTTATGTTACTTCAGAGAATGATATGTGCCCCAGGAAACAATGATTGAGAAAACAGAAGCTTCTATGTTCAGGTGCCAACATTGTCTATCTTTTCTTTAGTATTTCAGTGAAAAGCTTAGTAAAATACGTTACACGTATCTTAGAAAGAAATACCTTATCTGTAGTTAACCTTTCTCAATAATTCAGGGTCATCATTATAACTATCACTTTCGCACTATGAATATCATCTGGGAAGACTGGTACCTGCACTAAATTCCTTTTTGAGTCCTTATATCTGCTTTTTTATAGGTTTTTCAGTCTCTTAACTCAAGGTCAGGCTACCAGCTTCACTTCTTGATGCGTCAGAGCCTCTGCCTCCAAGTCTTATCTAATTTGCTATTTCTGAATTACTATAGCCTGGGAAACCATTTAACCAAAACCACACCCTTTGAAACGTGTATAAAATGAGAATAAATACGTTCTAACAGAGTCCCTGAGGGGCACTTCTCTAAATTCTGTGAACTTGTAGAACCAATGACATGTTGATCTTGCCAATTTATTTTCTTCCTTTAACTTTCACATTCTCAGCAATATTCTATGTCAGAGACACTTATGCAAAAGCCTTCAAACACTTCATATATTTAATCATTTTATTACATAAAAATGGTTTTATTTTACAGTTACTACAAAATAAATTCCAATGCCAGAAGCCAATTATTTGATTTGATAAATACTCTTTCTCTCAGGTTGATAGGAATAGGGGACCAATGGCCTTCAGTGAAAACTGATCCTGCATTTTGATTCATGGATGACTCTGGACCCTGATTCTGGTGTACCATCTCCTCTGCCTCTGGGTTTTGGATATCTTGGTTGGCAGGTCCAGCTAATGCACTCTGGGAACTGACGGGGAAGACATGTAGGCCCTGATGCTGTCTCTGAATTTAGACATGCCCATTGGAGAGCCTTGAGAGGTTCTAGACTCCTTGTGTGTGGATTGCAACAGACTTTTTTCCTTGAGCCTACATATTCAAGAAATAGTGGACATGAGGTTCCGGGTATTTGTTTTTCTCCTATTGTGTGTGAGATGCTGTGGTAAGAGCTGGAAAATTAAAGATTAATGATCTCAGGATCTCAAAGTCTACTAGGGGTGACAGATCTACACTAAAATTACAATACAACATAGTAAGTGCTATGTAGCCGTGATTATAATACTTGGGGGTGAAGGTTGCTAACTTCATCTGGGTGGACCAGAGAAGACCTTAAGAAGTAGCTGGGTTTTACAGAAGGAACAGGAGAGTAAGTCCATCTCCAAAGAGAAGGCTCTGGCACAGTCTGGTCCTGTGCTAAGGACCAGGGCCGTTTAATTGGTTATATTTGACTTGAGGTCTAAGTACTTCCTAACTTCTCAAATCTCTTTCTAACTTGACTGCCATACTGACTCTCACCATCATCTCCTCCTGAGGATCTGGGCCATTCGGTGGGATTGAGCCAGGTCATGATATTTCCTACTGCAAAGAATAGTATTCATAACTTGATAATATCTAATGAAGTAGAGGGGGAAAAAATAGTACCTGGCAAGCAGCTCTGTCTCACCTCACCCATCCATCTTAAAAAGAAACTAAGGGTGACTTCTTCCCCTACAGGTAGGGGCATGATGATCCATGTTCTCCACTCAGTACCCAAAGGGGAAATGAGAGAAAGGAGCCCTAGAGGGAAACAAGAATCCTAAAGCCTGTTTTTCCAAACCTCTGGGACAAAGCTGAAGCAGGCAACTAATCCGAAGTCAGGTAGCTCAGTAAGTAGCAGAACCAAGACTAGGACCAGATTTTTTGGTTTTAAGTCCACTGTTCTTTATACCATTATCCTATAGTATAGTATTTAGGAGGCGATAGGCTGTGGTTTTCTCTTTAAATGAGGTAAGCCAGTCCATTTGAGGTCATAAGAAGCAGACTGTATGTTTTTGGTGAACAAGGGAAGGTTAGCACGGTGATAACCTTTTCAAATTATGTCATAAAAAGCATGTGATAATTATGATGGCGAAATTCTAGAAAAACAATTTTCAACATACTCTACAAAGAACCATACAATTTTGCTGTCTACTCACTTTGGAGACCTCCAGAAAGGTTTCCTCCTTGGTTTGGAAGTCCCCACATAATCTGGTGAGTTTACCACCTGTCTCTACCCCTCTGTACCTAGTGATTCTAAAGTTTCTCCATGAAAGGAGGGATCAAGTTAAGCCAAGCATCTGGACAGAGAGAATCGTTAGAATTGAGGAAGTAGAAAAGAGGGTGATCTGCTACAGTTTTCATATGGGATATTTTTGGGGTGTTGTCAACTTTACAAGGCTTCCCTTGTGGCTCAGCTGGTAAAGAATCCGCCTGCAATGCCGGGAGACCTGGGATCAATCCCTGCGTTGGGAAAACCCCCTGGAGAAGGAAAAGGCTACCCACTCCAGTATTCTGGCCTGGAGAATTCCATGGGGTCACAAAGAGTCAGACACGACTGAGCGACTTTCACTTCACAACTTTACGGTTTCAATTTGAAGTCTCTTACATATGGGTATGCACGTGTATATACACTATCAAATGCTGAGTATCCACCACGTAACTATGTAAAACTTCGCTTTCACATGCGGCTTTACAGGTTTAAGCAGTGTTTCAAAAGCTAGTTTTGACAGGGGGACTGCAGTTTGGCTTAAATTTCTGAAGACCTGAGTTACTTCGAGTAATTATAAAATTCCCTCTGACAGGGGATTTTAAAGACACTGGCTTCTCTTTCGGTGGTTTACGCGGAGTTTTGTTTTCGAGTATATATGTGTGTTAACGAGGCTTATCTGCACAGCTATAACGTAGCGGTGTGGTCCGCAGGAGACCAAACTGGTGAAGAAACACCCGCACCCTGGCGAGCTCTGCAGACACAAGTGGGCGCGATAAAGGACCTATTTCTGAGCTCTGTGTTTGAAAAGTACTCATTTAAAAACTGGAAAACCAACTCTAGTTCTGAAATCGCCGTTCGAGCGCGACGTGGTGGGGGAGTTAAAGCAAGAGGGGAATAATGTCATCAACCGGCAGATCTTCAAGGAGCTCTAGGATTGGAAAGAGAGACGCATTCTTAGGTTGCCTAGCGATAAACCGGCCGATGATATCATTCTCCCGGAGGCCGGCCTCCCCCTCCCGTCCCCGCCCGGTTTTCCTTCCTCCGGGCCCCCTCCCCCTCTCCCCCCTCCCACGCCCGGGTTCAAAGTACAGCCGAGCGGGGTGAGGGAGCCCGGGCCGGACGCGGCGCTGTCACGTGCAGCCGCACATGCCGCGGCGCACGCTGCGCGGCACGTGAGAGGGGGCGGGGCGGGGACCCGGAGACTCCGGCGCGCTGCCTTCTGCGCCTGCGCGCTGGACCCCGTTCCCGCTCCCCAGCTCCCCCACAAGAAAAGGACTCGAGGGAGCCGGCGGGTGGCTGCGGTGGACTGGAGGGCGGTCCGGCGGAGGGCCGAGCAGAGGGTTGGGCGAGGCGGTCGGGCGGAGACGGGGACGCGCCCTCCCGACAGCTGCGCCGCACCCTGCTTCTCCGAGTCCTAGCGGGCCGGCCCGCGGTAGTCATTCCTCCCGAATTAAAGCTGGCTGTGACTCCGAGCTCCTCGAACCATTCTGACACAGCAGTTTCCGAGCAGCCCTGCCGGGCGCGGGTTAGAGGAAGGTCGACAGCCGCCCCGGAGGGCCTGGGGGCGGGAACTTCATGCCTGGGCTGGCCGCAGCCGGGGGAAGTGACAAGCTAAGGGGTGGGGGTAACACCCTGTGACACACCCGGCGGCGCCGGGACGCGGGCCAGACCCTGGCCTGACCTGGGCACGTCTTGTTGGAGAAACCTCTGGCAGTGGCAGGGGGCAAGGTTGGGGGGAGCATCTTTCATTGATCTCAGTTTTGCAAATTGAATTCTCATTAATTAATCATTAGATTTATTTGTGATTAATATATTGGGACTTTCCAGGCAAGGTGTAAAGTAAAAGTGATTCTATCGCCCTAAAGGATTCTGCAGGGTGCAGTAAAGTGGAGGAAATTATTCAGGGGCTGGGGGATGGGTTTTATATTTTCCAAAATTATTTAGAAACGCTGTTAGGAAAAATGAGCAAGTCTCACACTTCGGCTTTTTGAAGTGATCTCAGTAACTTGATTTTGTAACACGTCTGGAAACGTGCATATTTATAAAGGATCTAAACTGAGTAATTCCTCTGAAGGACTGTGAAGTTCGTGAGGCCCTTTGGCCAAGCGGGTGCACACGGCAGTGTTACAAAGATAGAGAAGCCTCACTACCCCTTTGCAGATTTGGTTCGGGTCATGTGATGGAAAGTGAGCTCTGGGGTTGCCAATAATATTTGGACAAGTCAGGTGCCAGTATTTGCTAAGACGTGCTAGTGTGGTTGTAAACTCTTCAGAGTAAAGGGCACACTGAGTGCCACCCTGGAGGCAGACTGCTGTAAGCAAACAGACATTCACAAAACAAAACGAATTCATGGTCGTTTGCCTCCTACTGATACGTATGCGCAATGTCTTGCAGATTGAGTTTGAATAACACTTCTGTACCACCCAAAGTGTTTGTAGGAGAGAGCTTAGTTATCAGTAATACTCTGAAAGTTGAAAAAGCAAAGGTAGATTTATTCAGTCAACAAATATCTATCAAGCTCTTACTATATGCCAAGCATTGGCTATATAGCAGTGACTCATATAGACGTATTCATCACCCATCATGGTGCTCAAAACTTGCAATGAAGCCTTGCAAGTTCCCAGGCGTTTGCCAACCAATTATTATTTATGGCCTCTAGAGATCATATCTCTCACTGCACTGGATTTTTTTTCAGTTGGTACTTAGGAAGATACCAGGCAAAAGGCATCAATTCCCCTCCCCTCTCCCTTCCCTTACCTCTTGGAGCCTACTAGCCTCCCTGCTGCTCTTCCAACAGGACAAGCTTGATCTTTTCCCAGAATGTGTGCACTTGCTTATCCATCTGCCTACAGCACTCAATCCCCAGAAGGGGAGTTGACTCCAACCGCACCCCCACCTTTTTTTTTAGGTCTTTGCTCAAATGCTAGCTTCAGAGAGGTTCCCCCTGAGCAGCCTGTAGGCAATATAAAAAATGCCACTTATTTTATTTTTGCTCTTTTTTCTTCATAGCAGGAATCACCCAGACATCATGTATGTACATATTTGTATGAATACACAGACATATAATTTGTTTATTACTTGTCTCATTGGGATGAACATGACTTTATTTTGTTCACAGCCCTTTGTCTCATGCCAAGAATGGCACCTGGCAATAAATAAATATTTATTTGCTTTTTTGTTTTAATCTGCGCTGGTTGGTTGATGCTGCGAACCGGTTTTCTTTAGTTGCAGTGATCAGGGATACTCTCATTGTGCTGCATGGCCTTCTTATTGTGATGGCTTCTCCTAGATCACTGGGCTCTCGGTGCACAGGCTTCAGTGTTGCAGCACATAGGCTCAGTAATTGCGGATTGCTCGCCCCAGGACACACAGGCTTCAGTAGTTGAGTACAGGGGCTTTGTCCTTCCACAGCGTGGAATCCGCCCAGACCAGGGATCTACTAGAGTCCCTTGCGTTAGCAAGTGGATTCTTGTCCACTGCGCCACCAGGAAAGTCCTATTTGCCTTTTTTTATTTTTATTTTTTTTACTAAACATGTATTGATCTTAGCTAGACATTTGCTGGATGAATGAATGAACATCTCTGGCAAGCATTTCAGCTTGATTACCTCACTAAAGACAACAGAACACGGCCTCTCAAAGCAACTTTTGCATGTTAAAAGTTCATTTCCTCAACACTTACTGAGCACTTGGGTGACACAGAGCCACCAGCAAGTGATAGGGAGTCAAAGGCAGTTAACACCCGATACCTGCAAATGGGAAACAACTTGGGAACGATGTGGAGGCCGATTGAATTTTATTGTCGCAATAACATTATATATACGGTATTTAAGCATTAATAGATTTCCCCTAACAATAGAATTAATATCATTTCCATCTTAGTCCAAATGATTACAAGTTATGGTTAAAAGAAATTGTTCACTAAACTGAAATATCTGCTTTGAAATTAAAAATTAGACCGAGCATTTCCCCATCCCCAGGCAACCTGTAGAAGAAGTACGTTTCAAAGATTGTATCTCAGCTGTCAGATGGCTACTGAGCCTGCGTGGAAGTGAGTGGGATCCTCAGACTTCAACCCATGATGGAATTTACAGTACATAGGGCTTGAAGGTCCCAAATGCTTCTATTCTTCTTTGGCTTTGCCAGGTGTGATAACCTTTGTCCCGTAGGCAGTGAGCTTCTTCATGGGGAAAGCCAGTCAAGCATTTGTCAGTGTGTGCTCAGCATCTAGCACAATGCCTGGCATACAGTAAGCACTCAATAAATGGCTGATGAAATCCAAACTCTCCTCTCCATTTCCACAATCATTGTCCTAATTCCAAGTATTATCGTCTCACACCTGGATTATTGCAAAAACCTGCCCAGTGGCCTTTTTCCAGTCTTTCTTTCCCATGCATTGACCACACTGCCAGCTCAGTTAACTCTTTCAATATCAACAGCACACTAAAGAATAGTTAGAGACAACCCATTACATGAAGAAGTCATGAAAACTTCAATTTCCCTTCTAGTTTCACTTCCCTTGACTCTGCCCCTTCACCTATTGCCCCCAACCAGACGATGGGCATCAATTGCCCTAGTTGCACTGAACTACCACAAGTTCCTTAATATGCTTTGTACTCTCAAATGTTTGTCTTTGGGTGAAATAACCTTATTTGGAAGTCTCCTACTCATGCGTCAAAACTCAGCCGAAATTACATCTCCTCTGTCAAAACTTCCAGAACTGTCTGAATCAAAAGGGAACCTCACCCATTCCTTTGCTTTGTGTTCTCTTAGCCCTTTCTTTAAATCTCCACTTGGCTTTTTAAACTCTCACTGCACAAGCATGCATGTGCAAGAAATGATGTCCTTATTTCTCTCATTAAGTCTAACTTCAAGCCGCCTCCCCAAGGGCTGGTGGGAAGAAATATCAGTCACTGTGGGCCGTCCCACTTCCACCCTCCTTAGGATTTCACAAGGACTTGGGACTCCAGGATGACAAAGAAAGGCTCTCTTCCTACTCGTACTGTCTGAGATGCTTGTCAGTGTCTAAGACTGCCACTGTCTAGGTACAGTCTTTGCTGAGGCTGGGGATCCAGACCTTAGGAGCACTGAGTCCCCATTCCCACTTGGGCCTTTGCCACATGAAAAGAACTGTAGACCTGTGACCTCAATGCCTTATTGCTTCTGCCTCTACTCCTAAGGTAATCTCCAACTTTGGAGAGGGTTATAGGAGCCAGGCAGTTAACTTAAATGAGTGATGTTGGCTGAGAATAAGACCATAGAGAATGACAGGGGTCACACTGAACTGGAGGTTGTACCCCCGTAAGAGAGGCAGACATTACTCCAACTAATTGTAGCCAGGTGAAAAGGTTGCCCAGGACTTCCAGGTCACTGGACTTTTCCAGGAGAATCTGAAGTCTAGATTTTAATGTGAAATCTACTCCCAGAATGTTGGCGACTATTTTTAAAAACCTCAAAACACTTTTCCTTATAAATGAAGCATGTCTGTCAAAAGTATTAGCCTGGGGAAGTCACTCTGAGACCTCTGCTTTAAAGGAGGGTGGGAGTGGGATGGAAGGAAGGCATGATAAAAGGTTTTCTTCAAGCATTTAACCCCAAACTTCCCTGATACAAGTAGCCCTGAAGTTATTCTTGAAAATGGGTAAAGGGAAAAATGCAATGAGAACAGACATTGATAATGTCTCAATAAATTACCCTCTCACCCTGGGATTGTTCACATTGTGTTGTAATTAACTGGGTGTGTCTTCCACACCCTGCCACCAAACATTGCTCCTGCTCAGATTGGCACCATCTCCAGCCTCTCCTGGCCCTAGATGCTGTGACTGTTGACTTGTCCTTAGCTCCTTCTCATATTTCCTTAATGACCCTCTGTCTCGGACCTTTGTCCCACTTACCTCAAGTCCTCTGTGAATCTTCCCAGTCTCAGGAAACTCCTACTTCAAATCATAAGGCATCATCTCCCCAGCTCTCACCCTTCCTACCTACCTCCTCCCACACCCTCGTTTTCCTTCCTGCCACTACAGAGGAAAAAGTCACCCTTCGGTTCAGAGCCAGCCCTTCGATCTGTGTCACTGGTGACTGTTAAACCACCACTCTCCTTTCCACAAGGTGAGTCCAGATTTCTGTTAAAGGAGTTCTGTTATTCATTTACCATTGTATTCCTGGAGTCTAGTACACTGTCAGGGACAGGCAGGATGCCTAATAAACATTTATCAAATAAAGTGTGAAAGTGTTAGTCTCTCAATCGTGTCCGACTCTTTGCAACCCCATGGACCACAGCCCACCAGGCTCCTCTGTCCATGGAATTCTCCAGGCAAGAATAATGGAGAGTAAAATTCGCACCCCCTCCCGCCCAGCTTTCTTTTTAAAATCTGGGGGCTATAGCCCAGTTCCTAAAAAATTGTCTAGATATGAAAGACAACTGTTGACACCTGATGCTTCGTGGGTATTGATGTAGAGACAGTAGTTTCCCCTGACTCTTGAGTGTGGGCTAAATTTGGAGGAGATAATCCAGGCCCGAATGTGGCTGGCAGGCTAGGGAGTTCCTCGTGGGTCAGGGCGGTGCCGTCCAGCTGTGAGTCTGCTGTATTAATACCTCCTATTTGTCTTCTCTGATTACTGCTGGTGAGGCTGGCTTCTGGCACTTGCTGAGGAGAGCAGTGGGGAAGCCTCCATGTCCAAGGCGTCACATTGCTCTCTGTCCCCTTGGGTTCCACCTAAGGACACCACTGCTGAGTTACCAGATTGTCCCCTGGAGAAAAACTATAAAAGCACTAAGCTTGCTTTCTTCTTGTATGTTTTGAGACATTTTTCTATTCTTTTTTCCTCCAACTTTTAAACCTTTAAAAAATATATTTTGGTGGTATTTTAAAGTCTGTATAAATTAATTATATTTATCTTTAATCCTACTCTCATATTCTATTTTATAACTTCCTTATTACCCTGTTCACCTTCAACCTTTTTTAATTTTGACTTTCATCTGTTTAAAATTATTTCATAACTAACTTTCATTCTTATTTTAATTTTAATAGTTATTTTAACCTTCTGGCATCCTTGCAAATTTTACTTTCTTGTCCTTATCTTTATTCAGCTTATTTTATAGTCCATGTTGTACTTCTGTTTTGTAAGTTTTTATAATTCTCCTGGTGTAAGATTTCACCTTGTTATTCCTTGAAGAGTTTCTTATTTCTCAGTTTTCAGCTTTTAATTGGTTTTAAGTCTTCCAGAATCTTTTAGGATCACATTTTAATCTGTATTCTCTCTTCCCTTCCTTTTTGGCTCTGTAATTTTCTACATTTTCTCTTATTTATTATCTGTCAATCAGTCTAGTTCAAATAATTATTTGTAAGAAGCACATTGAAATTAAGAAAATATCTGTCCCCCACTGCCAGCCATCACTGTAAGTACATTTTCTTTTTTTGCATTCATGTTTTTTTTTTTGACACAGCTTTCTGTGCAATCTTGATTTTCATATTGTCTATTTTTTAATCTGTGGTTTCTAATGTTTTAATTGATTTCTTTTGGTTGCAAGGAACAGACTCACTCCAGTTCCCTCAAGTGATGGCATTTTATTTTAAGAATGAATGTGCAAAAGAGGAGACAGGAGTCTCAGCCACTCTGCAGGCCAGGTATCATGCCTATTCTATGGATCGTCTTCAGCAAAAGCTGAAACTGTTACTCATTTGGGCACCAGAAAAAAAATTTAGAAGCAAATATATCAAAGTGGGAATCTTCATTCTGTTCTTTGTTAATAGCCATAACGTAAATCTGAATTTCAAAGAAGAGAATCTTATCAATATCCAGGAATAAGAATCAAGCTACCCAAAAGGGGAAAATGAGGAAAAGTTCAGGTAGCTCCAGATTCCTCCACAGCAATATTCAATGCAGAGGACAGAGGAGTAGTGTTGTTACCCAGAAGTGTGGTACATGAACCAGCAGCACTGGCATTTGGGAGAAGCTTATTAGAGATGCAGGATTTCAGTTGCCATTTCATAGCTGTTGAATCAGAATCTGTGCTTGACCAGATTTTCGGGTGACTCCTAGGCTGCTGCTTTGAACTTTGCTTGCAATTTTCTTTGGTCCTGTTTTTCTTTTTCCTAAGAAAGCCTATTTATGTATTTTTTTGAAATTGGAAGTATTTGTTTGCAAATTAGAACCACTTGAGGAGTTTCTTAAAAACCTCTGTTGCATGGATCATATGCTCAGAGAATTTGATTGAATTGGTCCGAGAGGATGACCAGAAGCCAACAGTTTTTTAAAAGCTGCCAAGGTCATTGGAGAAGGAAATGGCAACCCACTCCAGGACTCTTGCCTGGAAAATCCCATGGATAGAGGAGCCTGGTGGGCTGCAGTCCATGGGGTCGCACAGAGTCGGACACGACTGGGCGACTTCACTTTCACTTTTCACTTTCCTGCATTGGAGAAGGAAATGGCAACCCACTCCAGTGTTCTTGCCTGGAGAATCCCAGGGACGGGGGAGCCTGGTGGGCTGCCGTCTGTGGGGTCGCACAGAGTCGGACACGACTGAAGTGACAGCAGCAGTAGCCAAGGTCATTACCAAATGCAACTCAGACTAAAATCACTGAATCAAGGGAAACCAAATCCATGAACCCTTTTTTTAGCAAAAAAATTACTGAAAGATCGACACTTAGAGAACAGAGAAATGAATCAAAAGAAAGAGTTCAGAAATGAAGATGCTGCGGTGAAATAATTATTGAGGTAAATAAAAAATACATTACCCCTAAATAACTCGAAATTTCAGTTAAGTAACATCTAATTGACACTCTAGAAGGTAGACATGCTACTGTGTACCCTCTAAATTTCTACTTATGTTTGGGGCCCCGTCTGTCCCCAAATCCATTACTTTTTGTGTTTTCTATCATTTGTCCTCAGGGGTTCACACAAGTGATGGCTGCTCCTGGTGCCTCCTTTTGTCACGTCACCCCTGGCAAGCTCTTCTTCAGCTGAGAGACTTGGCAATGAGAATGGTGACTTACCTTATCAGTCTGCTCTGGGTTTCTAAAAGAGTGCCAGAAGTATGGACTAGAAGACTAGGGAAAGCCTTGTGATACTAGATGAGAGTTAGAAGGATCAGTGTGAACTCATGATGGTATTTATATAAACTGCACAGCTCCTGCCTGAGGCCCTGCCTTGCAGATTCCAGTGCTTCAGCTGCCCAAGGCCCCATCTCCTCCTCCTCAGCTCAGAGGGACCGCTGCTCTCGGCTTGGATTCCAGATCGCTACACTGCAAGCAGGCGAATTTCCCCAGGCAGACAGCCGGAGTCATAAGGCTCCCCTCTTAGGTTTCCCTGCCTTCAGGGATTGATTCTCTGCCTGCTCTGCCCTGTGTTGTTGCTTCTCCAATGTCTGAAAACACTTGCCTTAGACATTTTGTCTAATTTTATAGTTAAGGTGAGAAGGTTAGTACCAGATCCTCCATCACAGACAAAAGCAGAAATGCTGAACTATATAGTATTTGATGATAGTATTGTATTTATGTAAAACTTCCAGGAATTGATCACTGTAGTGTGGCTATGAAAGAACTCCTTATTCTTGGGATATACACGTGGAAGTATGTGGGACAAAGCTGTCTACAACTTACTCTGAAATGGTTTAGTCGAAACAATAACAATACAAATAGTATTAATATGTAGATGTGTAAAGGGTGTGAGAGAGACTGATAAAGCATGTTTCTCGGGGAGAAACTAGATGAAGCACATATGGGAATTCATCACGCTATTTTTGTTAACTTCTCTGGAAGTTTGAAGTGTTTTCAAAATAAATAGTAAACAAAACATCCCACTTGAGTGTAGACTGGGATTACATCCAAAGTTAGTGTGGAAAGAAAAAGTAGTAATTTATAGTGAAGAACCCTGGAAAGTACCACCTTCACTTGGAGATCAAGGTCGACATCACCACTTGTAAGTCATGTGGACATCAAGTACCCACTGACACTATGTGATGAGCAGATTTTCTTAACTCAAAATTCACAACCCAAATTAAGAACTAAAGGGGGTCCTTAAATACACATTCCTTTAAATACATTTTCAAATAGATAAATAGTAGCCATTTCATTTATGTCTACCTAACTTTAAATAGCATCTGTCTCTAGAGAAATAAGGATGATATATCTGTATTTATCAACTCCATTCTAGTTCTAGAGTCCTGAGAAGTTCATGACAGTGAGAAATTAGGTGCTCTGGCCACTGTCCTATCCAGCCCAACTCATCGAATGGTGATTGGATCTCCCTCACTGTGTGGCCTCTGTGTTACCTGCGGATGAAGGCCTACCTTCCTAGAGCTGACCTGGCTTGAACCCAGATTGTCCAGTTTCAAAGGACTGGATGTCAAGTTGTTGAGTTGGTTTGTCATGTCAGTAAACTCTCCACCTGCCTGTGGAGACTAGGACTCCTTTCCTGGACAGTTGGCTGTGGTAAGGGCCGAGATGCGCTGGCTCTCCTCACAGGATTTAGCAAGGATTGGCCTGCAAGACATCTGGAAGTTTAATACCCACCTCCCCTCCCCACATTTGTGGTTTTAGTCATTTTTCTTTCTGGTTGTTGGGAATAGATGTTTTGGCAGAGGTAAAGGTGAACTGCCCATCTTTATTATTTTTTCAATTTTATTGGAAAACAGTTGATTTATGGTAAAGCGTCTGTCTGCAATGCAGGAAACCCAGGTTCGATCCCTGGGTCAGGAATATCTCCTGGAGAAGGAAATGGCAACCCACTCCAGTATTCTTGCCTGGGAAATCCCATGGACAGAAGAGCCTGGCGGGCTACAGTCCATGGGTCGGAAAGAGCTGGACACAACTGAGCAACCGACACATGCGTGTGCATGCACACACACATGCATGCACACCCACCCACATGCACACACATGCACACACACCCACACACGCACACACATGCACACACATGCACACACATTCACACCCACATGCACACACACCCACACGCACACACATGCACACACATGCACACTCGCACACACAAGCACACACGCGCACACACATTCACACCCACATGCACACACACACCCACATGCACACACGTGCACACACATTCACACACACATGCACACACACACCCACATCCACACGCACACACATGCACACACATGCACACTCGCACACACAAGCACACATGCGCACACACATTCACACACACGCACACACACACCCACATGCACACACACATGCACACACACACATGCACACACACATGCACACACACACATACACTTGGGCTTCCCTGGTGGCTCAGTGGTAAAGAATCTGACTGCAATGCCATAGACACAGGTTCAGTCTCTGGGTCGGGAAGATCCCCTGGAGGAAGGCATGGCAAACCGCTCCAGTATTCTTGCCTGGAGAATTCCGTGGAAAGGGGAGCCTGGTGGGCTACAGTCCATAGGATCGTGAAGAGTCAGACACAATTGAAGTGACTTGGCACGCAGGCGTAGTTGATTTACAGTATGTGTTAGTTTTAGGTATACAACAAAATGATTCAGTTATACATAAATTCATTGTTTTTCAGATTCTTTTCCCATATAGGTCATTACAGAATGTTGAGCATAGTTCTCTATGCTTTACAGTAGGTCTTTGTTGGTTATCTATTTTATATATAGTAGTGAGTGATTCTTAATCCTGGGAACTTTTTTTTTTGATGGTGTCACGTGGCTTGTGGGATCTTACTTCCTCAATCAGAAATTGAACCCTTCCCTTGGCAATGAAAGTGTGGAATCCTAACCACTGGACTGCCAAGAAACTCCTGAATTGCTCATCTTTACATATGTCAAGCTCCAAAGCACTGTTATCAAGAATTCAAGGTTATATTTCAGGAATCTTTTTCCTTCAGTTTGGATCTAGGTTTACAATAAACTGTAAATGTTTCGTCTTACCTTTGATGGGTTCTGCCCAAAAACACGTAGTTGGTTTGAAGTGCTTGTCACCCCTTTCCTGTCACAGTGTGAGAATGTGTGCTCTCTGGCTCACACAGACAGCAAAGTAATTGAGCCAGAATAGGACAAAAACAATGTCTCCTAAATTCTATTTTGGAATTTTCCTCAAATGTCCTCACTTAGAATACTTCCAATGGACTTACTTTTCTTGTTGCTGCTCATGAAGTTATACTGATTGTATTGACCAGGTAGGCTATTGGGTTTTGGTTAATTATTAATCTGGATAGCCCCAGTACCTAACACCATGCCTGGCATTAAGTAAATATTTAAAAAATTAGTTAATGCATCCATTCACCATAAAATGAATGGACCTTCCAAAATCTCTTTTAATATCTCTAATATTGGAAAATAGATAAAATTTGGCAGTATTGATAATTTATTATGTAGTTGAGAAAAGCATGGCATTACTTTTTACTTCATGGGCTGAAAATATTTTTGAGAAAATTTTATCTTCTGAGAATAGTATATTCTACATTTATTATAAATTGATAATTGATAAATTAACTAGGGCTTCCTAGGTGACTCAGTGGTAAAGAATCTGCCTGACAGTGCGGGAGCCACAGGAGACGTGAGTTCGATCCCTGGGTCAGGAAGATCCCCTGAAGGAGGACAGGGTAACCCACACCAGTATGCTTGCCTGGAAAACCCCATGGACAGAGGAGCCTGGTGGGCTACAGTCCATGGGGTTGCAAAAGAGACAGACACACCTGAGCACCCATGTTACTTGAGATAACATGAAATAAACTTTACAACTGAGCCTAAAGAGACAAACTGGTGAAACACTTGATATGTTTTATAGCTGAAAAACAAAGTTTTCCCGGGGAGGGAGGGGAAATATGGTGAAACGGGTATGGGGTTACTGATCTCCGTAACTCTCTTTTACATTTAGATGCAGAGGTCCTTGTGATTGCAGACATCGCTGAGCTCACCAAACCTCCTGGTGATGCCTGGCAGTGTTATGAGACAGGCACCACAGAGGCTCAAGACCAGCTTGGGGGCTTCAGCTGTAACCACGATTGTTATGTCTGTTTCCTTTCTCATGCTCAGCAATCCCCTATAGATTTAACTACTCTTCCCTGTCAGATTTTCTGAAATCCACAGTAAGCAGTAAGTTATTAGATCACCGCAGTGGAATGAGCTTGAAAATTTAGAGAGCTTTTGTCCTCAAGGGTGATGGAAGATTCTCATTTTGTGATCTCTTTCTGAGTCTTAGCATCTTAGACAGAGAGTTCAGTTCAGTTCAGTTGCTCAGTCGTGTCCAACTCTTTGTGACCCCGTGGACTGCAGCATATCAAGCCTCCCTGTCCATCACCAACTCCCAGAGTTTACTCAAACTCATGTCCATTGAGTCAGTGATGCCATCCAGCCATCTCATCCTCTGTCATCCCCGTCTCCTCCCACCTTCAATCTTTCCCAGCATTAGGTAGCCAAAGGATTGGAGTTTCAGCTTCAACATCAGTCCTTTCAATGTATATTCAGGACTGATTTCTTTAGGATGGACTGATTGGATCTCCTTGCTGTCCAAGGGACTCTCAACAGTCTTCTCCAACATCACAGTTCAAAAGCATCAATTCTTTGGCACTCAGCTTTCTTTATAGTCCAACTCTCCTATCCATACATGACTACTGGAAAAACCATAGCCTTGACTAGACGGACCTTTGTTGGCAAAGTAATGTCTTTGCTTTTTAATATGCTGTCTAGGTTGGTCATAACTTTCCAAGGAGTAAGCGTCTTTTAATATCATTGCTGCAGTTACCATCTGCAGTGATTTTGGAGCCCCCCAAAATAAAGTCAGCCACTATTTCCACTGTTTTCCCATCTATTTACCATGAAGTGATGGGACCAAATGTTGTGATCTTAGTTTTCTGAATGTTGAGCTTGAAGCCAACTTTTTCACTCTCCTCTTTCACTTTCATCAAGAGGCTCTTTAGTTCTTCTTCACTTTCTGCCATAAGGGTGGTGTCATCTGCATATCGGAGGTTATTGATATTTCTCCTGGCAATCTTGATTCCAGCTTGTGCTTCATCCAGCCCAGCATTTCTCATGATGTACTCTGCATATAAGTTAAATAAGCAGGGTGACAATATATAGCCTTGATGTACTCCTTTTCCTATTTGGAACCAGTCTGTTGTTCCATGTCCAGTTCTAACTGTTAATTCCTGAGCTACATACAGGTTTCTCAAGAGGCAGGTCAGGTGGTCTGGTATTCCCAGCTCTTGAAGAATTTTCCACAGTTTATTGTGAGCCACACAGTCAAAGGCTTTGGCGTAGACAGACAGTACTTGTTCACTAAAGCTAGAAGGATTTCCACGTGGAGTGGAATACTCCTGACCTATTACTTTAAGGATATTGCTTAAATCTCAAGGTGTGCTCTGCAATACTCATCTTCAATAAACAAGACATTCCCAGATTATACAAATCCTATATATCACTGTAATATATCTAGACTGTACAAAAGCAGTAACCAGGATACAGGTTATCATCGGGTAATTCTATCCGTGTAAAAGTGTTGTCTGGACAGGCAAAGCAAAGGCAAAAATAGGCGAAGGTCTTGGCCTCAGCACTCTTTCACCTTAAGCTGGGCTCTCAGCATAGCTCACCCTGTTCCATCTGAGCATTCCAATTGTAAATTCTGCTGAGGTTCAAAATGCCTGGGGTGCAGATCCTGGCTCCACTGTCTAATTGCATAAACTTGGGA
This sequence comes from Oryx dammah, assembly GCF_014754425.2. Classification (NCBI taxonomy): domain Eukaryota; kingdom Metazoa; phylum Chordata; class Mammalia; order Artiodactyla; family Bovidae; genus Oryx; species Oryx dammah. Next base: position 34,924,490 of record NW_024070213.1, on the reverse strand, counting down.
GAATCACTTACACATCCTTCTGTCCATTTCCTTACTGATGTAAAGAAACGGTGATGGTATAAGATCCTTGAGGGTTTGGAGCTTCATGAATGTTCAGATGCCAAACAAATGTTAGCTGTAGTTGGTTCTTAGGAGGCAGTCTAGCAAGAGGTCAAGAGCATGGACTCTGAAGTGAGACAGCCTAGTTTCAGTCTCACTTATCTGCTTTATGACCTTAGCTGTTACTTCTTTAAATCTATGTTTCCTTGCCTGTAAAAAGGATAATTTTAATGAGCTAAAAATAGCTATAAGGGATAAATGACATCATCTTAGACTTGCTGTATTTTCATTGCTTTCTGGAAAGCCGGGAAGAAAGGGAGACAGGTGTGGTCTCTGCTTGGGATGAGGGATCAGCATGCCCCAGCTAGGTCGGCCCTTTCTCGGGCCACAGAGCAGCAGAGGCTCTGCAGCTCGTTCCCACGCTTGCCCCTGTTGGGGGCAGTGAGGGGCAGTGGCCCTGCCCTTCCTGCTCCCCAGACAATGAGACCGACCTTCAGCCACTCTGTAGGTTGTAAAACTAGTTTTCTTTGTGTCTCACCATCTAATCAGTTCTCATGTGAGGGTTTTTCTGGGTCAGAGGACCGTGAGCTCTTGGGTTCACTGTGGTCAGAGACAATAGCCACTGAACAGGAAGCTGCTTCACGAATGAGATACGAGATAACTCAGAATTTCTTCAAGAACTTCTGTCTGTTGCTGGGTAACAAACTCCTGTATCTAAAATCCACACAGACCTTCCATGTTTCTAACCAGCACAAAACTGAATATATGCTTAGTCAGAACATCCCAGGAGTCCCAGGCTGTCAACTACCCTTAATTGCATCCAGACAGATCTCATATCTGGAACCCTGAACTGCTAAGGAAGTCACGTGAGTCTAGTCAGGTCAAGATGGTCTTTTCTCAGTCTGGATGGAGGAGAGTTTGGGGGAGAATGGATGCATGTTTATGTATGGTTAAGTCCCTTTGCTGTCCAGGTGAAACTATCACAATGTTGTTAATCCGCTCTTTTCTAATATAAAGTAAAAAGCTTAAAAAAATTAAAAAATAGAATGTGTAATGCCCTGAATCCCTGTAGGATAGTTAACAGTTAAAAAAAAAAAAAAAGATGGCCCTTCCTGAGTTAGGTGATTGTTCCCATGAACAGTCTTCGTATTTCTGGTGTGGAAAAGGGATATGACAGTGGCTATTTGCTATGTGCCTCTTACTATATATACTGCTGGGTACTGTGCTAAGCACATAGCATGTACTGATTTATGAAATTTATGAGGTAGGTGCTAAGAGATAAGGAAACCCAGGCACTGAGAGATTAAGCAACTTGCTCTAGTCACACAGCCACCCTCGCTAGGCTTGTTTTGCCCTTTGCTAGTCCATACCTGATTTTAGCAACCAGTCAGAGGAAAGAAAAACAAATTTCTATAGTAACATTAAATTTGTCCCTAATAATTGCTGAAGACTACTTCTATCACTAAATTTACTACTAAGAATTTGATTCCAAATAGTCATATAAAAAAACTTCAAAAACTAGACTAATTTTATAGTCATGTAATTCTGACTCTAAGAAATTTATATTTGTGTCAAAAATACTGTATCATTTTATTACTGAGTTGTTTTCTTTAAAATTGCTTTATTCCCCTAATGTGAAATCTTACTTTCATCTTATTTTTCTTGCATATCTACTCTGCTTTTGTTTATTGTGACCTAACCTGCCTGATATGGATAGGATTCTAATTAAATTCTTCCACAACATCCAGATGAAAATTTCATGCAGTCAATGGGGCTTCCCTGGTGGCTCAGATGAAAAGAGTCTGCCAGCAATGCAGGAGACCTGGGTTCAGTCCCTGGGTCAGGAAGATCTTCTGGAGAAGGGGATGGCAAACCACTCCAGTATTCTTGCCTGGAGAATTCCATGGACAGAGGAGTCTAGCAGGCTACAGTCTACAGCATCACAAAGAATCAGACACAACTGAGCAACTAATGCTTTCACTTTTTCCACAAATTAAATGCTTCCAAAATATCCAGATGAAAATTTCACCCAGTCAGTTATTTTGTCATGTATAGTAAATAGCTTTATATTAAATTCATATTTTTTGTTTTGTTTCATTTTTCCAGAATGGGATTTTCTTTACAGTAACAATGATTTTGTTGCTATTTAGACACTTATCTGTTTAACTGCAAACTATCTTACACCTATAGGCACTTAATAATACTTAATGAATGACATTAATTAATATGTACTTTTCACAATTCTATATTTATACCCGTATAGTATGAGAATGCTCAATTTATAACTGTTTAAAAAAACTATTAGTCAGAAGAAAAATTTGTTCATGGACTAGCTACTAACCATTTCTTATTACTTACTATTCCCTTCTGTGCAAACAACACGAGTATGGTGGGGCAGGGGGGAGGGATGGTGAGGTAGCTACACCCTTAGAACCTTGGATCTCAAACCTATGAGACTCAAAGCCCCCTTTATATAACAAATATCTTGGTATCTTCCCTTACTACCCTGAAACAAAATCCATAGAAAATATAATTTATAATACACAAAATCTAAAAATATATATTATTTTTCCTATAATATAAAGAAGAAATAACTGGAAAAATATATTAATATATATGAAATGCATAGATATGACTCTACTATAAAACACAATGTAGTCAGGTGCTTACACTGATAATATGTGGAATTTAAGAGATGTAGAAAAATCTTCAAGTTGATTCTCTTGTGTTTGACATCATGAATGACGACCGAGAGGCAGTAAGTCTCCTACATACTAACAGGTTCCACACCAAGAACATATTCATAGGTCCAATTTGTTCATAAGTCCAACAAATATAGCCTAGGAAAATAGGTTTATAATATGTTCACATCTTTGAAAATTTACAACTTGAAGGTTCATACATAGGGAACTCACTGTATTTAAATGTACACACAGAATTACCATAAAGCAAAAGTTACTGACACAAACTGTTGCCAATATGTTCTACTGATAACTCAGTACCACAGGCAGAGATGCTGCTGGTGACGTGATCTTCAGAGCTAGTTCACGGCTGGTAAAGTTTGGAAAAAATAAAGCGCAGGTTTCCTTCGATGAACTTGGTAGTTATATTCTTGGAATGCTCAATTTTTATTAAAAAAACACTAGAAATGGTTTGTGCCTATACATATAATAGACTTCATTTCCGGGATCAAAAGATTATTCACAAGTTCTCCACTGGTCAACTTAAGTGTTAGTCACTTCAGTCATGTCCAACTCTTTGAGATCCCATGGGCCATAGCCCACCAAGTTCCTCTGTCCATGGAATTCTCTGGGCAAGAGTCCTGGAGTGGGTTGCCATTTCCTTCTCCAGGGGATCTTCCCAACCCAGGGATTGAACTTGGGTCTCCTTGCAGGTAGAGTCTTTACCATCTGAGCCACCAGGGATGCCCTGGTAATTTAAGGCAGGGCATTAAAAGCTGTGAGGCACACATGATGATACTTTTTCAGTGTTTGCAGTTCCCCTGTACATTGTACGAGGTTTACCATCCCTGCTTTCCACTGTGTAACATGGCGGTAGTGCCTCTAATCACTGATGCCACCAGGAATACCCTGCAGATCTCCAAATGCCCCTCGTGGGTAGAACTGCCTTTGTTGAGAAGCACCTCCCTGGATGTTGGTGACAACCTGAGATATATACATATATACATATACATATATATATATATATTTTTTTTTTTACAGAATCTTTCCAAAGAGTCTGGAATACCCAGCAATGATTCTTATTATATTGTTTCACTGAACTTTCAATCTAGTTTTTACAAAAATTTTATTTGGGAAATCTTATTGGAGTAATTGAATATGATACTGCTATGTTTGAGCCAACTCATCTGTAGGGCAATGCTATGCCCACTTTATGGTAACTGGATAGCTTTCCATAGCTGGACAAATAGTTTTGTAAACTATTTCCTTTAAAAATATGGACTTGTAGATTCTTGTTTCTGCTTAGGACACTCTGATTCTTCAGTGATTCAAGCCACATTGAGTGACTGAGTGTGGACTTTGTAATGGTTACTAATCCTTGGCAGTCTTGGCCCTACTCTCTGAAATCTGCACACCCTTCGTGAGTTACAAAATTATTACCTGACAGCTGCTAAGTGGCCTCAGTGAAATGAGTTGTTCCCTTTGATCAAATGCATGAGAGATAAAAATGACCAATGGCTACCATGTTTTACAGAGAAACAGTTTAAATCCATCTTTCAGGCTATATTACTTTGTCACTTTAGAAATGAGTCATAGAGTGTGAGCAAATAAAATATGTTTACTACTTATTTCTTTTCTGGCAAAGAAACACTTTAAGTCCTTGGGGTAAGAGGTCCATATGCTTTCAAAAACAATACAGCAAGGCAAATTAAAATAAACAGCAAACTTCTTAGACTTTCTGCCGGTCTCTTCAAGGACTCCTAATCCTGCCGCTTTGGAGCCCCAGAAGGTCGATGAAGGGTAGTTGCTGCCCCCTAGTGTAGAACGTCTTGTTACTGCAGGCATCTCCAGTAGCCCACTGCCAGATGCGTGGGAAATAAACAAAGGTGCTGTGTTTAACCGATGCAGATAATTGAGAACTTTTAAAAGTGTATATCATTCTCTTAGAATGAGTAGCTATAACATTTATTTGTAATTGTTTGAAGAAAAAGTCCTATAAATGTTTTTCTGTCATTGCTTCAAATTTGATGTTCTCATCATCATTTTCTGCTTTTTCCATTTCAGGGCTGCACACCTAATGAAAGCCCACCGCTAAATGAAAATGTGGGATCATTTGTTTAAAAAACAGGACAAAAGTACCATTAAAAGTACTAAAATATCTATTAAAATCTTTTTTCTTTTCTACTTCAACCTCTCCCTTGTTATGGTCATTTTATTTGCTATTTTATGTAAATAATGTAAAAATTAAAAACAAAATTTTATTACTTGAATGAATTTTGTCTTTCATTCTTATATTGTGCAATATATTATGCCCCTTATCTTGTGCCCCATATGAGCTCTGACAACATTTAAAGTGTTACAGGCCCTGGACAAGTTTTGCCTACTTCACTCTGTGCAAATCCTTAAGAAAAGAGTGCAAATATAAGAATAAATATAATTTTCTTAAGCACAAATGTAACTCACACTTTGAAATTATTGAAACTACACAATTCGTATTTTGTAGCTCATACACACTTATGTATTTTGTTTTTCCCAGAACAATGGAAATGCTAAAACAAAAGTACTTCAACTATTTTTTTTTAATTTCACTTCCTGCTTCACGCACATCCAACCAACATTCTCTACCTTTGGCTCACTGATGAGTAAGCAAGGATGGAAAGGAAAAGGAACTGTGAGCTGCCCAATGTTTCCCCCTTTTCTTCTGTATCAAAGCATACAGCATAAATGCTTGGATAGATAACCGGAAGGGGAAAGAATATGATAGGGTTTCTTAGTCATTTTGTGTTTCTTAAAACACCACTGTCTTCTGTTTGCATTGAAAGTGAGTTATGGTTCCAAAGGAAAAAATGTCTCTCAGTGCTCCCACTGACTCAGTCATCAATGTGGACAGTTGCGTTGCACTAGCCTTGCATGTTGCTGAGCTCCCTGGCATTGTGGGCCCACTGGGTTTCTGTGCTCATGGGACATGGAGAATGCCGCTTGCAGATGAGGGGCGAAGGAACAATGGACACGCATGTCTTGTGTATCTCTTCTGCTCACGTGCCCACTCCACTCTCCCATTTGACTTCACTTACAAATCACAAAGTCAAAAGTAAAATTATCAAGAATTTCATGACAGTTACAGCAGAGCATTAATCCAAGCACAGGGAGGGCCCTCAGTTTCAGGGCCCTGTACAGACTGAAGGCCCATGGATCTGGCTTTGTGTCAGTTTCATCGGTTCCACAAACGTAGATTCCAAATCTATTTTGCATGTTCGTGCTTCATCAGTCCTGAATGGGAATGTGTAATTCAGGGTCTTTGGGAGAATATGGAGGCACTTTTCTTCGTGTAAAATCACCAGTCGACAGTTACTTGCAGGCAGGGGCAGCTGAAGTGACATTTTGTGACTGAAGCCTCATGCTTGGGTCCTACCTGGGGGAGGACGGGTTTCATTTAGCGCCATCATTTTGAGGTGAGAATAAAGATCATTATTGTAGGAATTGTGAGGGCATGTTTACTACATCTAATGGGGCATACTCTAAAACAGCAGTTCCCAACCTTTACACAGTAAAGAGTCTGCCTGAAATGCAGGAGACCTGGGTCAGGAAGATCCCCTGGAGAAGGAAACGGCAACCCACTCCAGTATTCTTGCCTGGAGAATCCCATGGACAGAGGAGCCTGGCAGGCTATAGTCCATGGGGTCGCAAAGAGTTGGACACGACTGCCTGACTAACACACACACAACCTTTTTACACCAGGGACTGGTTTCGTGGAAGATAATTTTTCCTCGAAATGGGGCTGGGGGGATGGTTTCCGGATGATTCAAGAGCGTTACATTTATTGTGGACCTTATTTGTATCATTATTACATCAGCTCCACTTCAAATCATCAGGCATTAGATCCTGGAGGCTGGGGAATCTCTGTTTAAAAGACTAGAAAGATATTTGCTGTAAAGAAACCAGAAAAGATTTTCTGACTCCTCAGCATAATTATGTGACAAGAGGCAAACTTAAGTTAAATGTTTCAAATTCGTAATATTTAAGAAGAGACTAGTAATAGTGTTCCTTCAGCTTAAACTTTCAAGGTGTGACTAAATAGGCCTGGTATCTGGACCAAATTTTAGTTGAAAATTTATGCAATTAATTTATCAAGGATTCAATCACAGTGCACTCGTTCTGTGAGTCCCAGGCTTAGAGCCTGTGCTGAGAGTGAGGGAGTCTGGAGGTAGAAGGGAGAATTCCTGCCTTCCAATACCCATCTGGTTTGGAAATCAGAACAGCAGCCACAAAATTATAAAGAAACAGTGTAAGGCCAGTTTTAAATTTTTTGCTAGTCTCGTAATGAAATTTTAGCTTACTCAGTTTAAACAAAAAAATCTCTTAAAGGCATAGCTTGGTTTCCTACCTTCTTCGAGCATATCTTGAATGTAGTTTGATTTTTTTCTTGATGGCCAACCCTAATTGGCATTAGCCCATTAGGATTTTAAAACTATTTCTTCTCTTCTGTCTTTTCCTCCTCCAAGAAATTTTATTCCTCTTTTCTTCCCTGGATGTAGAGTCATCAGCTGTTCCTTCTGCAAATGATCAGCTTATGTGTTTACCAGACCTTTGATCTGTTTCCACCATTTCTTCATTTGCTGCCTTTCATCTGGTAGAGGCTGGAATATGAGCAAATGAAATTTGTTCAATGCAGGTCTCTTTACTCCTTTGGGTAGATCCATATTTCCAACTGGTATCATTTTCCTTCTGCCTGAAGGACTTGCTTGAACATCTCTTGTACTTCAGGTATTTTGGCCATAGAGTTTTTCAACTTTGTTCATCTCTACTTTTTTAAAAAAAAGAGATGATAATGATCTTCACAATCAGCCAGATATGAGATTTGTTTTTGAATGCATGTGCCTATGTTTTAATGAAGCTTTTATTTCATTGATATTGTGATCTTGACCAATTAGTCCACCACTGTAGATATGTGTTTGATTTTCCTACAAGAAAAGAGTCTATGGATTTGGCTTCATTTCTTCTAGTTTATAAAGCATTCTGCTACTTTATGAAGAAGTAAAGTCTTGTCTCTTATCAATTATTAAAAGCATTGTATACTGACGTATGGAGAAGGCAATGGCACCACACTCCAGTACTCTTGCCTGGAAAACCCCATGGACAGAAAAGCCTGGTAGGCTGCAGTCCATGGGGTCTCGAAGAGTCGGACACGACTGAGCGACTTCACTTTCATTTTTCACTTTCATGCATTGGAGAAGGAAATGGCAACCCGCTCCAGTGTTCTTGCCTGGAGAATCCCAGGGATGGTGGAGCCTGGTGGGCTGCCGTCTATGGGGTCGCACAGAGTCGGACACGACTGAAGCGACTTAGCAGCAGCAGCAGCAGCAGCATACTGACCTGTAAGTCCAAACCACAGATCTATAAGAATGAGAATGAGTCTTAGAATCGTGCAGTCTTACCGCCTGCCATAAGTCCACACACAAAACTACATTTTACAGATCAAGAAGCTGAGACAATCATGTAAGAATTTTCATTTGCCACATGCATGTAAGAGAAGCCATATTTTATGCATGAAGATCGTATTCCTCTGCCTCAGATTATCTGCCCACATTAGGGACTGGCAATCCAGTGTCATATCTTTGAAATCAGTTTGGGGATAAAGCAAGAATAATGAGGAGCAGGCAGCAACACATTAACTTCTAAACAGTACAGGAACATTTCCTCTTAGCTTTAGTTTACAGGGTCCAGGGTTAGTCTGTCTTTGTGTTCATAGGACCTGGCAGAATATCTGACTCACTCATAGTAGGTGCTCAGTAAATGTTTTTATTGTTGGTTGATAAAAGATCATTAACTATTATCCCTTCAGAGTCTAATGCTGGATACTAAAGAATCTACAGAGTGAAGAAATATCTATGTAATACATAATTGGAAAGAGGATGGAGAAAGACAGAAAAAGTTTTTAAAAATTTAAAAACATGATCAAAATGACTATGTCATCGCTTTTTCTTGAGAAATTTACATGTATGATCATTGACCTCTGTTTTAGAGCGTACAGCAAATGCAACAGACTCATAAACATGACCATTAAATAGCACAAAACACAAGGTAGGGGATAAAAATGATTTTACAGGACTTCTTAAAAAGTGATAAATATTGACAGGGAAGGATGACCCAGGAGTAAGCATCAGTTCAGTTCAGTCGCTCAGTCGTGCCCGACTCTTTGCGACCCCATGAATCACAGCACACCAGGCCTCCCTGTCCATCACCAACTCCTGGAGTTCACTCAGATTCACGTCCATCCAGTCAGTGATTCCATCCAGCCATCTCATCCTCTGTCGTCCCCTTCTCCTGCCCCAAATCCCTCCCAACATCAAAGTCTTTTCCAATGAGTCAACTCTTCTCATGAGGTGGCCAAAGTACTGGAGATTCAGCTTTAGCATCATTCCTTCCAAAGAAATCCCAGGGCTGATCTCCTTTAGGATGAACTGGTTGGATCTCCTTGCAGTCCAAGGGACTCTCAAGAGTCTTCTCCAACACCACAGTTCAAAAGCATCAATTCTTCGGCTCTCAGCCTTCTTTACAGTCCAACTCTCACGACCATACATGACTACTGGAAAAACCATAGCCTTGACTAGACGGACCTTTGTTGGCAAAGTAACGTCTCTGCTTTTGAATATGCTATCTAGGTTGGTCATAACTTTTCTTCCAAGGAGTAAACGTCTTTTAATTTCATGGCTGCAGTCACCATCTGCAGTGATTTTGGAGCACCCCAACATAAAGTCTGACACTGCTTCTTCTGTTTTCCCATCTATTTTCCATGAAGTGATGGGACTGTCCAGTTCTAACTGCTGCTTCTTGACCTGCATACAGATTTCTCAAGAGGCAGGTCAGGTGGTCTGGTATTCCTATCTCTCTCAGAATTTTCCACAGTTTATTGTGATCCACACAGTCAAAGGCTTTGGCATAGTCAATAAAGCAGAAATATATGTTTTTCTGGAACTCTCTTGGTTTTTCCATGATCTAGTGGATGTTGGCAATTTGATCTCTGGTTCCTCTGCCTTTTCTAAAACGAGCTTGAACATCAGGAAGTTCACGGTTCACGTATTGCTGAAGCCTGGCTTGGAGAATTTTGAGCATTACTTTACTAGCATGTGAGATGAGTGCAATTGTGTGGTAGTTTGAGCATTCTTTGGCATTGGGTGACTAAGTCTCAGAGCTGGAAGAAATCTTGGGGAATCGTGCTGGTATGTCCTTTAATTTTACAGAAGATAACACCAAAGCCCACAGGAGTGAGATGGCTTTTCAAGGCATCACAGTAAATTGCAGAAGATGAGGCTTAGAGCCTAATTTCTCTCTCACCATAAACCCTTTCTACTCTTCAGCTCAGCCTGCTCCAAATACTTTTTCTTCAATATGGAAGATCAAATGAAATATAGACTTAGGTTAAAGATCTAGAAGAAAGGGAAAACAAGAAGGTAATTATTTTTATATGCCAAGGGATTTTAAAAATAAAATCAGAACATGGATATCCATCTGTCAGAATTTCCACCCATATTTGAAAGTCGGCCACACACCAGAATTTCTGTGTAGACAGAAATTTTTACTGAAATTTAGTAGCGTGGAAACAAATCCCCAGTTTTAAATAGATGGGAATTGGCTGGTGGGGCGGGGTGGGGCGGGGGGCGGGCAATTAACAGGTAACAATGTCACAAGATCAGGCTTCCGGCTTTGTAAAGACTGCAGGAACTTAACTTAGAGGGAGCTTTGGCTACAGTGAAGCCAAGACAGAGTCCTCCGGCAGAGGGCGCCGGCGACCAGGCAGGGAGAGCATGGCTGTAGCTCACCGCATCCCCTGGGAAGGTGGGAGCCTTAAATCAGGCTTTGATTCATAATCACGCTCCAGGGGCAACTGAATCACTTTCGGCTTGACCTTGTACTCCATGCAGGCAAACGTCCTCACTCTTTCTTCACATGTTCTCGGTGCTACAGGCTGGTTTGGAGAAAGACAGGCTTTTTAAAAAATCCAATAAATGGTCAACAGAGGTAGAGGAAAGTCTGTAGAGAATGCTTTTTCTCTGAGTTGTGATAAATAGAACAAACCAGTAAAAGGATCATTGAAAAGTACTTCGAGTCATTGAAACTGAGAATTTGCTTCAATGACATTATACAATGAAAATAGGTAGTTAAACTAATTTCCATTTAGGCAAGAATGTGTTTATCCTATTTTCTTAGGGATATTAAGCCTAATGGAGTTTTGAATCAATATTTTATTTATTGAAATACAGAGGATTTACAATGTTAATTTCTGCTGTACAACAAAGTGATTAAGTTATATAGTTATATACATTTTTTTTCTATATTTTTTTCTGCTATGGTTTACCCCAGGATATGAATATATAGTTCCCTGTACTCTGCAGTAGGACTTTGTTGTTCATCCATTCTATATGTAATAATTTGTATCTGCTAATCTCAAACTCCCAAGAAATATTTTAATAAGAGGGAGCTGTGGGCATGGAAGGCAGAAAGAGGGAGGTAAGCAGATGTAGCAGATAGAGTGGACATTTTGAGGAATGTAGCTCTGGGCAAGAGAAAGAAAATTGAGGCAAAGGACACCTGGGCTTTGGGAATGGACCTCAAGCTTGGCTTCATGGATCAAGGACTAGCCTCAGGTTACATAACCCAGGTATCTGGGACACAGACAGAATTGCTGCATTAGGAATGAGACGTGATCCTGCCCATCGGAAAAAATACAAGTACCATATGTTAACCCGAGTGTTTGGGTACTGGAGTCTGTGGTTGAATAATGTTGCCTGCCATATCAGAAAGTCAAGTCATCAGCCACTGCAGCCATCCACAGTTGTGTACCCCAGGGGATTCAGAATGGAAAAAACCAGTTTGACCCCAGGTAGTTAAAGGTGCATATTGAAGAAGTGATTTCAGTGAGCTCAAACTCTTGCAGCTTCCCGTATAGAGAAAAGTACTAAATTCATTAACTTGAGGTATCTGGTTTTCTTTAATTAACAGTAATCTTTTGATGTTCTAACTGCCTGAGCTTTTGTTGCAAAAACTATTTATCCTGGCTCCTCCCTTACCTCTTCGGAGCCATCCCTCAGAACTATCTGAGGCCGCCTCTCCGGGTTTAGTCCTCAGAAAGTCCACTGAATAAAACACAATTCTCAACTTTCACCTTGTGCTCCTTCTGCCCCCTCAGTCGACAAGTCCATGATATAGATGAAGGTGCAGGAGAGGTGAGAGGTCATGGTTTTGGATTCCTCAATACAATATACTACGTGAGGGCTAAGGCTGCTGGGCCAGATGCGAAGACCTTCTGCAAACAGACAGACTTCTTAGGGTAGATGCCAAGTTAGTATTCATAAAGTATATACTGACCATGGGTGAACAAGCAGAGGAAGGGCAACTGAGAAAAGACCAGTCCGGAGCCACCTCTGTACCTGCATCCCCCTCACCACCTGGTCCAGCACCAGTGCGACCACAGGAAACTGAAGTCTAGAGGAAGGTGAGGAGGCTCCTGGCATGGAGGACAGGTAGGTGGTGGAGACAGTGAGAACAGATCCGTATTTCTGGATCTCACTTGTTAGTGATATGACATGGCTAATAAGTCTTCATCTTCTCATATGCAAGGTGAAATTCATTCTTTTCATTCCATTAAATTGTTGTTGTTGCTCAGTCACTCAGTCATGTCCAACCCTTGCGACCCCATGGACTGCAGCACGCCAGGCTTCCCTGTCCTTTACCATCTCCCGGAGCTTGCTCAAACTCACGTCTGTTGAGTAGGTGATGCCATCCAACCAGCTTGTCCTCTGTTGTCCCCTTCTCCTGCCTTCAATCTTTCCCAGCATCAGGGTCTTTTATAATGAGTTGGCTCTTCGCATCAGGTGACCAAAGTATTGGAGCTTCAGCTTCAGCATCAGTTCTTCCAATGAATATTCAGTACTTTATTTCCTTTAGGATTGACTCGTTTGATCTCCTTGCAGTCCAAGGGACTCTCGAGAGTCTTCTCCAACACCACACTTCAAAAGCATCAGTTCTTTGGCTTTCAGCCTTCTTTATGGTCCAACTCTCACATCCATATATGACTACTGAAAAAATCATTCGGCTAGATGGACCTTTGTTGGCAAAGTAATGTCTCTGCTTTTTAATATGCTGTCTAAGTTGGTCATAACTTTTTTCCAAGGAGCAAGAATCTTTTAATTTCATGGCTGCAGTCACCATCTGCAGTGATTTTGGAGCCCAATAAAATAAAGTCTGTCACTGTTTCCATTGCTTCCCCATCTATTTGCCTTGGAGTGATGGGACCAGATGCTGTGATCTTAATTTTTTGAATGTTGAGTTTTAAGTCAGCTTTTCACTCTCCTCTTTCACTTTCATCATGAGACTCTTTAGTTCCTCTTTACTTTCTGCCATAACAGTGGTGTCATCTGCATATCTGAGGTTATTGATGTTTCTCCTGGCAATCTTGATCCCAGCTTGTACTTCATCCAGCCGTCATTTCTCATGATGTATTCTGCATATAAGTTAAATAAGCAGGGTGACAATATACAGCCTTGACGTACTCCTTTCCCGATTTGGAACCAGTCTGTTGTTCCACGTTCAGTTCTAACTGTTACTTCTTGACCTGCATACAGATTTCTCAGGAGATAAGATAAGGTGGTCTAGTATTCCCATCTCTTTAAGAGTTTTCCACAGTTTGTTGTGATCAACACAGTAAAAGGCTTTAGCGCAGTCAATGAAGCAGAAGTAGATGTTCTGGATTTCTCTCACTTTTTCTATGATCCAAAGGATGTTGGCAATTTGACTTCTGGTTCCTCTGCCTTTTCTAAATCCAGCTTGAACATCTGGAAGTTCACAGTTCACATACTGTTGAAACCTAGCTTGGAGAATTTTCAGCATTATTTTGCTAGCTTGTGAAATGAGTGCAGTTGTGCGGTACTTTGAACATTATTTGGCATTGCCTTTCTTTAGGATTGGAATGAAAACTGACCTTTTCCAGTCCTGTGGCCACTGCTGAGTTTTCCAAAGTTGCTGGCATATTGAGTGCAGCACTTTAACAGCATCATCTTTTAGGATTTGAAATAGCTCAACTGGAATTCCATCACCTCCACTAGCTTTGTTCATAGTGATGCTTCCTAAGGCCCACTTAATTTTGCACTCCAGGATGTCTGGCTCTAGGTAAGTGATCACACATCATGGTTATCTGGGTCATTAAGATCTTTTTTATATAGTTCTTCTGTGTATTGTTGCCACCTCTTCTTAATAGCTTCTGCTTCTGTTAGGTCATACCATTTCTGTCCTTTATCATGCCCATCTTTGCATGAAATGTTCCCTTGATATCTCTAATTTTCTTGACAACATCTCTGGTCTTTCCCATTCTATTGTTTTCCTCTATTTCTTTAATATTGACTGCATATCAAATGGCAGTGACTGTGATTGGTGCTGGACATGGTCCCTGCCCTTTTGGTGCCTACAGGATAGTAAAATAGACATTAAATGATCTCTGTGTGTGTGCTTAGTTGTGTCAGACTCTCTATGACGCCATGGACTCTAGGCCATCAGGTTCCTCTGTCCATGGGATGTCCCAAGCAAGAATAATGGAGTGGGTTGCCATTTCTTTTTCCAGGGGATCTTCCTGACCCAGGGATCAAAACCCTAGTCTTTTGCATCTCCTGCCTTGCAGGCAGATTCTTTACTGCTGAGCCACCAGAGAAGCCCGAATGATGTATAGGAGATAGATATCACATAATCAGACAAACCACTATCTAATTATAACTTCTGTGATTGAAAGTAAAGGATGCTATTAGCATATAAACCTAATTGATGGGGTGAGAAGAAAGGAAGTATGTTAGGTAAACTTATCTACAGCCAGGAAGGCAGGTATGAGGATTGGAGACTTGGAGACAGAGGGTCTTCTTCCTGCAGGGTCACTCTTTAAGCACAACGGACAGCCTGATATCCAAGGACACCCTGCAGTGAGGATTTAGGGATGGTAAAGTTTAGCCAGAGGAGGGTCTGTCCAACCACACTGAGTGGTGAGACGGGGTCCTCATCCTAGGTGTTAGGAGTTAATGACTGTTAACCTGTGAGAAACTGTTTCCAATAAAGTCTATCAGAAAAAAAAAAAAAAAAGCAACTCTGGTGGCAATAGTGCGTGCTAAGTCACTTCAGTCTTGTCCGACTCTTTGTGACCCCATGGACTGTAGCCCACCAGCCTCCTCTGTCCATGGGATTCTCCAGGGAAGAATACTGGACTGGGTTGCCATTTCCTTCCTCAGGGGATCTTCCTGACCCAAGGATTGTACCTGTTATCTCTTAGGTCTCCTGTATTTGCAGGCAGGTTCTTTACTATTAGCGCCACCTGGGAAGCCCCTGGTGGCATAGCGGGTAAATGAAATGAAACGGAATGAATTTCTTCGCAACACTAAAAGTTAAATAAATATCAGATTTGTTCTTTTTTCATAATTATATGCTATATCGGTGAGTTTTTGGTATTTTTCTTCCCCTCCGCTAGATAGCACAAGGAGCCCCGGAGCTATATAGTTGAAGAGAAGAGGTGAGGGGCCCGGTCCTTAGCCCGCACTGGGGGAGGAGCCCTGGAAGGCAGCAGACTGAACCCACAGCTCTGCTCTCCCCACCTCCACATGAGACACACGAGCCTCCTGCTTCAGCCACGCTCAGTGTGGCGCATCCCCTGCCCTTCAGAAGCCTGTGTGGATGTCCCTAGAGCCCACAGCCCTCACGTCCTCTCCATCTTGGCTGATCCTGTTTTCCTCCAGGTGTTGGTTATTCCTCCCTATTCAACCCTCACTTCTCAGGCCCAATCCAGTCTATTGCCTTTTGTTGTCCTGCTAGCTTTATTTATTTATTTATTTTAATGATTAAAAAATGCTTTATAAGGGATGCAGTAACTTGGAGTTCAAATCACTTTTTTTTCATGTAGGAAATACTTCATTATTTTGAAGGTATTTTTAAAACTATTTCTTAATCTTTTCCAAATACTTGTCAGCATATCATGTATCTTAAAATGTCAAGCATCTCAGTTTTTTAATTTTTATTTTTTAAGTGGAGGAAAATTGCATGCAAAACCAACCAATGTGTTGGTTTCTGCCATACAACAACATAAATCAGTCATCACAGAGTACCAGGCAGAGCTCCCTGTGTTCCTTAGCAACTTCCCAGTGGCTGTGCTACATGTGATTTTACACATGATAGTGGTCAGTGCTACTCTCCATTCATCCCCCCCTCCCCTCGCTGTGTCCACAAGTCCATTCTCCGCATCTGCATCTCCAGTCCTTCCTTGCACATAGGTTCAGGAGTGACACTTTTCTAGAGTCCATAGATATGCGTTAATTTACAACATTTTTGTCTTTCTGACAAAACTTCTTTGTCTTACATCACTCTGTAATACAGGTTCTAGGTTCATCCACCTCACTACAGCTGACTCAAATTCATTCTTGGTTATGGCTGAGGAATATTCCATTGTGTATATGTACCACGTCTTCTTTATCCATTCATCTGTCAATGGACATCTAGGTTGGCCTGTTAGCTTTAAATCATCAAGATTATTTGTAGGGCAGTTTACTCCCATCTCAAAATTCACTTCACCTACCCTAATTCAGAAGGTGATGAGATGAGAAGGTGAGAAGGTGATGGACCCCACTCCAGTACTCTTGCCTGGAAAATCCCATGGGTGGAGGAGCCTGGTGGGCTGCAGTCCATGGGGTCGCTAGGAGTCGGACACGACTGAGCTACTTCACTTTCACTTTTCACTTTCATGCATTGGAGAAGGAAATGGCAACCTACTCCAGTGTTCTTGCCTGGAGAATCCCAGGGACGGGGGAGCCTGGTGGGCTGGCATCTACTGGGTCGCACAGAGTCGACACGACTGAAGCGACTTAGCAGCAGCAGCAGCAGCAGCAGCACCCTAGTTCACCTGCATACAAAAAGCAATTTGCCATCTTAAGAGGTAAGAAGGGCTCAGATATTTGGATACTTGGTGATATTTTCATCCCTTCTGAACATGCATTTTTGTCTGGAGAATCCTATGGACAGAGGAGCCTGGTGGGCTACAGTCCATGGGGTGGCAGAGTCAGACATGACTGAACGACTAACACTAACTGAGCATGGAGGCCAGAAGAGCAGAGAAAGGGGATACTGTTGTATTCTTTACAAAACCTGGAGTTGCTACAGACAAAAGACACTAAAAGCTAAAAGGCATTGGTTAAATTTATCCTCATAGTTGGGACTGACATATATGCACCATTGATACTATGTATAAAATAGATAACTAATGAGAACAGACTGTACAGCTCTGAACTCTACTCAGTGCTCTGGGTGACCTAGATGGTAAGAAAATCCAAAAAAAAAAAAAAAGAAAAGAGGATATATGGGACGTATAACTGGTTCACTTTGCTGTACAGTAGAAACTAGCACAGCATTGGAAAGCAACTATACTCCAATAAAATTAATTTTAAAAATTTGTCCTATCATCTTGTTACCCAGGTGCAATTTGTTTAGACTGGCATTCTAGCATCTGCCCTTAGACAATGACTTTTCTCTTGATGTTTTCAGCTTCTGATTCCTCCTCGTCTCTCTTTCAAGACTCTTAGGTCCATCAGCTTCATAAATGCAGATGGTTCCTCAACTCCTGCCCTTGGCCCTCTCCTGGGTGAATTCCAGGACTCCTCCAAGCTGAGCATACATGTGAATATCATGTTATTGGCATTAACATACAAATTCTAACTCACGAAGTCTGGAGTGTGGTTAGACTACATTTCTAGACAGTTCCTGGCTGTCCCCGAGACTGCTAGTCCTCTGACCATATTGAATAGCAAATATGTATACTTCTCCCTAAGAAGACTTACCTCTTCTTTCATTAAAAATATATTTGTACTTTTTTTTTATGAGGGGGTGTTTTCTTGCATTTTCAACTGTCGTCTTGGTATGGATAGTTTCTGTAAGTCCATCTTCAGCTTCGTTTCCTGCTCAAGCTTCAGACCTGCATATTCAAATGCTGACTGGATGTTGTTTAGTCACTCAGTTGTGTCTGACTCTTTGTGACCCCATATACTGCAGCATGCCAGGCTTCCCTGACCTTCACCATCTCCTGGAGTTTGCTCACACTCATGTCCACTGACTTGATGATGCCATCCAATCATCTCATCTTTTGTCGCCCCCTTCTGCCCTCAGTCTTTCCCAGCATCAGGGTCTTCTTCAATGAGTCGGCTCTTCTTCAATGAGTCGGCTCTTCAGTGAGTCGGCTCTTTGCATCAGGTGGCCAAAGTATTGGAGCTTCAGCTTCAGCATCAGTCCTTTCAATGAATATTCAGGACTGATTTCCTTTAGAATTGACTGGTTTGATCTCCTTGCTATTCAAAGGACTCTCAAGAGTCTTCTCCAATACCACAGTTCAAAAGCATCAATTCTTCATCACTCAGCCTTCTTTATGGTCCAACTCTTACATCTGTACATGACTACTGGAAAAATCATAGCTTTGACTATACGGACATTTGCTGGCAAAGTAATGTCCTTGCTTTTTAATACGCTGTCTAGGTTTGTCATAGCTTTTCTTTCAAGGAGCAAGCATCTTTTAATTTCATGGCTGCAGTCACTGTCCACAGTGATTTGGATCCCAAGAACATAGTCTGTCACTGTTCCCATTTCTTCCCCATCTGTTTGCCTTGATATGTCATGTCTGGATATGTCAATGCAGATTCTACCAGCATCTCAACAGGAAAAGTACAAATCTAGACTCACCATCCTCTCAGTAGCTCCTTTGCTGGTGGATCCCACCCCCATGACAGATATCTCAAAGTGGTAGAATTCCAGAATGATGTCCATCAGCATACAAGTGCCCTGAATGGACCTGAAGGGCATGCCAATGTTTGCTGATATGGAAGAATTAAGGATATAATTTTGAGGCAAGAAAAAATGAAAAGCAGTGAAAATCTGGTTCAGAAGCATTCTCTCTTCATTTGCTTATATCATAAAATAAGAAATAGTCAAGGAAAGAAAAAAAAAAGAAATAGTCAAGGAAAGAGGAGAGTTATGGTTAGATATGAACTGGTTTCTAGCAAACAGGTTTTTAAGAGTTTGCCTAAACGTCCTTTTGGTTGCTTGACATGAAGTTTCATGAGTGTTTGCTTAGGGAGGACTGTGGAAAGTGTTGATCCATTGTTTTCTTTAAATCCTATACATTTATTTGATGCCAGAACTCTTGGCAAGAGAAATATGGTCAAATAGCAATACTGATTCCAATGGTTTACTGGAGACTCATACTGGAGAGTTTGTACACAGTGGTATTCAGTAAGAAGAAAGGGTTTTATTTGGCTGATATTATATGTATTGTAATCTAAGTATACACTCTGATGGTTAATTTTATGGATCAACCTAATCTTAAGCCAAAGGCCACGTCCTGAAATTTTTGCTGTGCCATCATTTGGACAGTCTCTCCATAACTGTCTTTGCTCTGCAGAGTCTATAGATTTTTCATTTACGTCCAGCTGGGGTTTTTATCATGGGCTTTATTAGACATAATACATTTTCATTCCAATCCCAGAGAAAGGCAATGCCAAAGTATGTTCAAACTACTGCACAACTGCACTCATCTCATGCACTACCAAAGTAATGCTCAAAATTTTCCACGCAAGACTTCAACAGTATGTGAACCATGACCTTCCAGATGTTCAAGCTGGATTTAGAAAAGGCAGAGGAACCAGAGATCAAATTGCCAACATCTGTTGGATCATTGAAAAAGCAAGAGAGTTTCAGAAAAACATCTACTTCTGCTTTACTGTCTATGCCAAAGCCTTTTACTGTGTTGATCACAACAAACTGTGGAAAACTCTTAAAGAGATGGGAATACAGGACCACCTTACCTGCCTCCTGAGAAATCTGTATGCAGGTCAAGAAGCAACCGTTAGAACTGGGCATGGAACAACAGACTGGTCCCAAATAGGAAAAGGAGTACGTCAAGGCTATATATTGTCACCCTGCTTATTTAACTTATATGCAGAGTACATCATGTGAAATGCTGGGCTGGATGAAGTACAAGCTTGAATCAAGGTTGCTGGGAGAAATATCAATAACCTCAGATACGCAGATGACACTACCCTTATGGCAGAAAAGTGAAGAAGAAATAAAGAGCCTCTTGATGAAAGTGAAAGAAGAAAGTGAAAAAGCTGGCTTAAAACTCAACATTCAGAAGACTGAATGAAGAGAAGACTTGAGAGTCCCTTGGACTGCAAGATCAAATGAGTCCATCCTAAAGGAAATCAGTCCTGAGTACTCACTGGAAAGACTGATGTTGATGCTGAAACTCCAGTAGTCTGGCCACCTAATGCAAAGAACTGACTCATTGGAAAAGACCCTGATGCTGGGAAAGATTGAAGGCAGGAGGAGAAGGGGACGACAGAGGATGAGATGGTTGGATGGCATCACTGACTCGATGGACATGGGTTTGAGCAAGCTCCGGGAGTTGGTGAAGGTCAGGGAAGCCTGGCGTGCTGCAGTCCATGAAGTTGCGAAGAGTCGGACATGACTGAGTGACTGAACTGACATATGGAATCTAGAAAGACGGTACTGAAGAACCTATTTTAAGGCAGCAATGGAGATGCAGACATAAAGAAGAGACGTACGGACATGGAGGGTGTGGAGGGGGAGGAAGGAGGAGTTGGGGAGGAGGAAGGGGAGGGTGGGGAGGTGGAAGGAGAGGGTGGGACAAATGGAGACAGTGGCATGGAAACATGTATACTACCATATGTAAAATAGATAGCCAGCGGGAATTTGCTGTATGACTCAGGGAAGTAAAACTGGTGCTCTGTGACAACCTAGAGGAGTGGGATGGGGTGGGAAGTGGAAGGGAGGTTCAGGAGGGAGGGAACATATGTCTATGTAATATGTCCATGTTACCTATGGTTAATTCACAATAAACTGTGGAAAATTCTGAAAGAGATGGAAATACTAGACCACCTGACCTGGCTCTTGAGAAACCTATATGCAGGTCAGGAAGCAACAGTTAGAACTGGACATGGAACAACAGACTGGTCCCAAATAGGGAAAGGACTATGTCAAGGCTGTATATTGTCACCCTGCTTATTTAACTTATATGCAGAGTACATCATGAGAAATGCTGGACTGGAAGAAGCACAAGATGGAATCAAGATTGCTGGGAGAAATATCAATAACCTCAGATATGCAGATGACACTACCCTTATGGCAGAAAGTGAAGAGGAACTGAAAAGCCTCTTGATGAAAGTGAAAGTGGAGAGTGAAAAAGTTAGCTTAAAGCTCAACATTCAGAAAACTAAGATCATGGCATTTGGTCCCATCACTTCATGGGAAATAGATGGGGAAACAGTGGAAACAGTGTCAGACTTTATTTTGGGGGGCTCCAAAATCACTGCAGATGGTGACTGCAGCCATGAAATTAAAAGACGCTTACTCCTTGGAAGAAAAGTTATGACCAACCTAGATAGCATATTCAAAAGCAGAGACATTACTTTGCCAACAAAGGTCCGTCTAGTCAAGGCTATGGTTTTTCCAGTAGTCATGTATGAATGTGAGAGTTGGACTATGAATAAAGCTGAGTGCAGAAGAATCAATGTTTTTGTGGTGTTGGAGAAGACTCTTTCGAG
Organism: Oryx dammah; assembly: GCF_014754425.2. NCBI lineage: Eukaryota > Metazoa > Chordata > Mammalia > Artiodactyla > Bovidae > Oryx > Oryx dammah. The sequence goes on along the minus strand of NW_024070213.1, from coordinate 34,903,144 downwards.
TCCCTTGGACTGCAAGGAGATCCAACCAGTCCATTCTGAAGGAGATCAGCCCTGGGATTTCTTTGGAAGGAATGATGTTAAAGCTGAAACTCCAGTACTTTGGCCACCTCATGAGAAGAGTTGACTCATTGGAAAAGACTCTGATTCTGGGAGGGAGTGGGGGCAGGAGGAGAAGGGGATGACAGAGGATGAGATGGCTGGATGGGATCACTGACTCGATGGATGTGAGTCTGAGTGAACTCCGGGAGTTGGTGATGGACAGGGAGGCCTGGCGAACTGCGATTCATGGGGTCGCAAAGAGTCAGACACGACTGCGCGACTGACCTGAACTGAATTCATGTTGATGTATGGCAGAAACAAATGCAATATTGTAAAACAATTAGCCTTCAAAAAAGGAAAAAACATGACTGATGCAAGCCTGCTAGTTCTTCCAGAACCTGTGCTCTCTCTTTGATGGAGCTTGTTCCTGCTTTCTGCTCACCTCTGATGTGCTCCAGCAGCACTCTGCCCTCCAAAAAAGTAACCTTGTTATGAATTTGACTAAAGTCCACATATTCCCTCTGGGATTTATTACTTTCAGAGTGTTTAGGGATGATAAGTATTCTGATAAATTAAGATTCTGCACATGCTTCCCCAGATTCAATTCCACACACATACAAATCAGGAAAGACTTGGCTAGCAGCATAAAATGTAAAAAAACCAAAAACCAGGATTTTAGCCAACTTTCAGCTCTATGATTCAATAATGAGACAAAGTTCACCAAAACCTAACCACCCACCAAGTTGAATTTTAGGCTGCATAACAATGAATCAAGTTCCTCCACGTTGACCTGGTCAGATCACAGACAGAGTTTTGTGCTCAGTCCTCTTTGCCACATTCAAGTGTGGAGACTGGAAAATATACTATTTAAACTTTGGGAAAGAGAATACTTGAGGGCCTAAGAGATGCCTTCAAATATGTGTGCGTGCTCAGTTGCTCAGTCGTGTCTGACTCTTTTCAAACCTATGACCTGTAGCCTGCCAGGCTCCCCTGTCCATAGGACAAGGATACTGGAGTGGGTTGACATTTCTTTCTCTGGGGATCTTCCTGACCTGGGAATCAGACCCACATCTCCTGTAGGTGATGGTGAGTTGGCAGGTGGATTCTCTGCCGCTCCTGCAAAGCCCTCAAATATCTGAAGTGCCGTCACATTGGTGAAAGATTGTTTCTTCTGTCTGGGTCTTAGGGAAAGTTGGAAACAGCAAGGAAATCTATTTAGGCTCAATAAAAAGGAGACCTTTTTAACCTGTCGAGGTGGCCCGGGTGGGTCTAGTCCTTGGGGGTTCTGATGCAAGCTGTGTTTGGTGGAGATAGTGTGGAAGCAGTCGGGCAATGCTGTGACTGCCCCTCTGGGCAGAGTGGGCATTCCTGGTATATACTACTCACCCCTGCTCTGCCCAGCCTCTTGTGTGCTGTTTGTGGGTGTACAGCATGTAGCTCATTGTGTTCTTTGCTTAAAGTGTCTATGATTTGCTTTATTATTTAAAAGCAGCATTTATTACTAAGAATTCCAAGGAAAACAACAGAAAGGGTAAGATGAGAGATCTCTTCAAGAAAATTGGAAATATCAAAGGAGCATTTCATCTAAAGATGGGCACAATAAAAAACAGAGATGGTAAAGACCTAATATAAGAGATCAAGAAGAGATGGCAAGAATACACAGAAGAACTAGTACAAAAAAGATCTTAATGATGGATAACCATCGTGGTGTAGTCTCTCACTCAGAGCCAGACGTTTGGGAGTGTGAAGTCAAGTGGGCATTAGGAAGCATTCCTGTCAATAAAGCTAGTGGAGGTGATGGAATTCCAGCAGAGCTATTTCAAATGCTAAAAGATGATGATATTAAAGTGTTGCACTCAATATGTCAGCAAATTTGGAAAACACAGGATTGAAAAGGTCAGTCCTCATCCCAATTCCCAGGAAGGGTAGTACTAAAGAATGCTTGAAACACCAGACAACTGCACTTATCTCCCATGTAAGGTTAGACTACTGCTACTGCTACTGCTAAGTCGCTTCAGTCGTGTCCGACTCTGTGCGACCCCATAAACGGCAGCCCACCAGGCTCCCCCATCCCTGGGATTCTCCAGGCAAGAACACTGGAGTGGGTTGCCATTTCCTTCTCCAATGCATGAAAGTGGAAAGTGAAAGTGAAGTCGCTCAGTCGTGTCCAACTCTGAGCGACCCCATGGACTGCCAACTACCAGACTCCTCTGCCCATGGGATTTTCCAGGCAAGAGTACTGGAGTGGGGTCCCATTGCCTTCTCTGTAAGGTTAGACTAGAGATGTCTTATAGTAAGGTTATATTCAAAATCCTCCAAGCTAGGCTTCAGTATTATGTGACTCAAGAACTTCCAGGTGTTCAAGCTGGATTTAGAAAAGGCAGAGGAACCAGAGATCAAATTGCCAACATCCACTGGATCATAAAGCAAAAGAATTCTAGAAAAACATCTACCTCTGTTTCATTGACTATGCTAAACCCTTTGACTGTGTGGATCAAAACAAACTGTGCGAAACTCTTAAAGAGGTGGGAATACCAGACCATCGTACTTGTCTCCTGAGAAACTTGTATGTAGGTCAAGAAGCAACAATTAGAACCCTGTGTGGAACAACTGACTGGTTCAGGATTGAGAAAGGAGTATGATAAGGCTGTTTATTGTCAGTCAACCTCTATATTTAACCTATACGCAGAGCACATTATGCAAAATGCTGAGCTGGATGAACTACAAGCTGGAATCAAGATTGCCAGGAGAAATATCAACAACCTCAGATATGGAGATGATGCCACTCTTAATGGCAGAAAGCAAAGAGGAACTAGAGAGCCTCTTGATGAGGGTGAAGGAGAGTGAAAAGCCAGCTTAAAACTCAATATTAAAAGAATTAAGATGGCATCCGGTCCCATCACTTTACGGCAAATAGAAGGGGGAAAAGGTGGAAGCAGTGCCAGATTTCCTCTCCTTGGGCTCTATTAAAATCAGTGTGGATGGAGACTGCAGCCATGAAATTAGAAGACAACTGCTTCTTGGCAGGAAAGCTATGACAAACCTAGACAGTGTGTTAAAAAGCAGACATCACTTTCCCAACAAAGGTCTGTCTAGTCAAAGCTCTGGTCTTTCCAGTAGCCATGTACAGATGTTAGAGCTGGACAGCAGAGCACCAAAGAATTGATGGTTTTGAATTGTGGTGCTGGAGAAGACTCTTGAGTGTCCCTTGGACAGCAGAGATCAAACCAGTCAATCCTAAAGGAAATCAACCCTGAATAGTCTTTGGAAGGACTGATGAGGAAGCTCCAGTACTTTGGCTACCTGATGCGAAGAACTGATTGATTGGGAAATACCCTGTTGTTGGGAAAGACTGAAGGCAGAAGGAGACAGAGGATGAGATGGTTGGATGGCATCACTGATTCAATGGACATGAGTTTGAGCAAATTCCGGGAAACGGAGAAGGGACAAGGAAGGCTGGTGTGCTGCAATCCCTGGGTTTGCCAAGAGCTGGACACGACATGGCAACTACACAACAATAAAATCCCAATTCACTTATTTTCACCAGCAGTTGCAAGAAACTTGTAAGCTAGACCAGTCAGACCTTTCCATCATCTTGGGCATGTTCTCATGGCAGATGAATGAACGTGGTGAATGCAGAATGCAACGGGGAGTATAAATGTGGGAAAACAGGCCTTCACCATTCCAGAGGAAGAGATTGGGGTGATTAAATTTGGTGCTGCAAGGAGCTTTCCCCCAAACCTCATCATTCTCACAGGAAAGGCTGCAGGGGGTGTGTACTGGGAGGGGCTCCCTGAAGGCCCATCTCTCAAATACATATTCTCTGCGCCTTTATTCTCTCCCTTCTCTGCCTCCGGTCCCAAGCTTTTCCCTTCAGCAAACAGAATAGAGTACCTGGACTACTCATTGAGACCCACAAAACCATTTCCACCCTTTCATCTAAGGATGCAAAAAGCTGTCAAACATCGGAGGTTTCTTGGATTCCTTTTTCCCTCCTCCACCATTTAAACATCATATCCTTTGCTACTGTCTACTTCAGATGTTTATGATCTGTTTGGTTCTCTTTTCTTGATGCATAGTAGGTGCTCAATAAAACTTGTTACTGACTACACCCTAACAGCCTTCTTAGTTCAGTATCCCGGACACCTGCAGAGCTCATAAGTGGTTCTTCTTGCCTCTAGTCTTGACCCTTCTGGCTGTTCTCCATGATGCCAGTCAGAAAGATCTCTCTAATATGCTAATCCGATCACTTCATTTCCATGCTTAAGACTCCTTCGTGGCCCTACGGATAAAGTCTAAACTTCCAGGGCAACCCAGGCCTTTCAGGATGGATTCCTATCTTCTCTCTTAGCCTTTCCAGCCTTTTCATAATTCTATCTTCTAGTCTGTGTGGGTGGCCCTCTTCAGTTTACATCCTCCCCTCTGGGGCTTGCCAACAACCTGGGTTGGGGTGAAGCCCTCCTTTAGTGGTGGTCATTAGACTATAAACCTCCTTGCGGTGCAAAACAGATCATAGTAACTTCAGTCCAGTGTCTGGCCAACAGCAGAGGCTCTCTGAGTGTCTGTAGAAAGCATGCATGTGCCCAGCACGTTCATGTCCGTTTTATTGAACTCTGCTGGTCCTTCCTTAGGGAGGCAGCACAACATGTGGACTGGGCAGCAGGTAAGGAAGATAGGATGCAAATTAAAATTCTAAAAGCCCTCCAAACTAAGACATAGAATAATTGACACTTTGAATTACTATTTCTCATTTCTCTTTGCTTTTATAACATACTATTATTCATATGTACAATGTCATGATCAAGATCTAACTTCTACTTATAAAAAAAATATAAAGATCATTTATATACTTCCAAATTACTTCCCAGGTGGCCCTAGTAAGAATCTGCCTGCCAATGCAAGAGCTGCAACAGAGGCAGGTTGAATCCCTGGGTCGGGAAGATCCCCTGGAGGAGGAAATGGCAACCCACTCCAGTATTCTTGCCTGGAGAATCCCATGGACAGAGGAGCCCTACAGTCCATGGGGCCACAAAGAGTTGAACACGACTGAGCACACACACACAGATATTACTTTCACATTAATAAGCAATTAGGGACTTTCCTGGCAGTCCAGTGGTTAAGGCTCTGTGCTAAACCAGGAGTCGGACAAGACTGAGCAGACATGCATGCACAGATCAGACACGACTGAGCAGGACACATGGGTAACCTAAGATCCCCCATGCCAAGCAGCGCAGTCCAAAAAAAAAGGTGGTTAAAATGTAGAAGCTGGTTATTGTATAACTGATTACGCAGCTTTATCATGGGATTCAGGAAAGTACCTCGCTATCTGGAAGGACTAAATTCAAAGGCCCTGTGAACTACTTATGAGTTACGTAAAGTTCCAGGACGGTGGAACACACCTCCTACTGTGCCTGGCAGGCCAGGTGGGAAGTCCTGAATTGTTCTTTCTCTTCCTTTCACTGGTGGTTTTAAAGAGATTTGGGAATACAGAGCTACAGTAATAAATAATTTTTCCTTTACTTTTGAAATAAAAGCGAGGCATATTAGTTTAATTCAGTCTCACTTAGATGAAGCAGCTGTCTTGGCAGCAACAGGTAATGCCTTACATATAATAATTAACATTACTTTTAGAAAAATGTAACTCTGTGTCACTGCTAGGCAGACCTTTTCTCTTGGGCATTTTTTAAAAGGAAATAAAATTATACTTTAAAATATTAAAGAAACAAGCCAGCAGTTGTAATGCCCCAGTGAATCCTGAAAATTTATTATTTGGGAGAATATCAGATATTGATCCTTTGTTTTACAGCTCATGATAATAATCAGAAAATATACATTTTGAAATGACAGTCAAAAGAAAAGAAATAATTACATATAATACAGATTACAGGTATTTTACTTGTACATAAGCAAAGCAGTACTAAAAGCATACTTATGGGTTCATAGTAGGTGAACATGGCAATTTTCTGTGTAAAGCTGCAGCAACTCAAATCCTCTTCGGGTCAATAAAGAAAGACAGATTGAGAAATACATTTAGGGCTCATCACTGTGTCTGGCTGTAAACCTATTTTTTTAACCTTTCCCCTCCCCCCATATATATATGTATATACTTTATTGCCTTTATATTTCTGCTGGTTTAATATAATTAGTATACTAAATAGTTATCTGCATTTATTTGGTTTCTAAAAATATATAAAATGCATTGGAATAGAGCTCCTGCAGCTTTCAAGCAGTCACTGTCCTGGCATCGAAAGCTTATTCTGGAAATGTAGAGCAGCAATACTGAATAGTGATTGTTTTGTCTTCTCCATACAGCTGATGGCCTTCAACCCAAACGGAAAACCACTGTAGCAAATAGCATAAACATGCAACTTAAAAAAAAAACAAACTGACATAATATAAAAGTAAGACTTAATGAGCTAAATTTTAATACAATATGGACTAATAAAGACAACTTTAGGTAGAAGAGGGATGTGAACACAGCACTGTTATTTACATATAAATTAAGGCCCAATTTTTCAAAGGCAATGTACACAGGGAACCATCCATCTGCTCATGCCCTTTGCACACCTGAAGTCAAGAGTTTTTTTTTCCTTTTCCATGTTATTTCTTCAATCTGTTATTATAGTTCTAACTTGGAAAGGTGTTCACAGAAGTGGATTTAAATGAAGTTTCTTTTCTTGAAAGGCCACTTTGCTCTTATTCACAAAGAAAATATTCTTTTAGTGCAGGTACAAAATGTATTTATGTTCTGGAAGTGAGTGCTTTTTTGTTCTTCTTAAAGATTGTTAATATTCACATTTCACACTGTAAGTTCTATGTTTTTACTGTCTTAGTCTTGTTTTAGCTCTCATCTGCAGTTAATTTGAACTACAGAAATTGATGACTAGCTCAGTGATGGCTGAGGGAATTAATTAATTGGGTAACTCCTATTAACACCAACTGAAATCTCACATAAAAATTCCCCATGCATCAGGAAAAAAAAAAAAAGCTAACCGAAATATTTCATCAGGAAAAAAAAGGACTGAGGCAACCCACTACAGATCATTCTCTGAGGATGACAAACACTCCAAAGGGTCACATATACTATTTCAAATTATCCCTTGGTAAGGAAAAAAAAAAATCTTCTAATGTATTTAATACCTGTAGAAAATCACAATAAAACAACTTTCAGTGTAATAATTAAAAAAAACTTATAATCTAATTTAGTATTCAGAAACTGAATATTCCCCCAGATGCAAAATTTTCTATTTAGTATTTTTGCATACCAGTGCCCACTTCCCCTCTCTGAAATATATCCAAAGATGTGGTACTTAATCTAACTCAGTATATTTACAATAGATAAAAATGATCAGAAATAGACTAAGATATTTTTAAGATGTTCTAGGGAGATGAGTTTTCTTTCCTCTATTTTAAAAAAAGACTTAGAAAAGATTTCTTAGAGATGTACTTCCAGAAGTTATATAACTGATTAAAAAGTACAGTTGCTTGTTGTATTAATCAAATTCACATTTATATAATCTTCTTATCTAGGAAATAGTATTTCTATCTGTAATTAGGTCTGTGAAGATTATTTGGCAGCTTGAAAATTCAGATGAACTGTCAGGATCCGGCTAGCCTTTCTTTTTTTTTTTTTTTTCCGGCTAGCCTTTCTTTAAAGTTATTAGGTTAATGCTGATAATAATCGACAACAATTGAGTTGGATCCTGACTTTGTGTTTTTCGTGGTATGCCCAGGCATCTTTGCAATGAAAAACTGCAAAGTCTAATATGTCTTCAGTTTAACGTTTTGATTTAAATAGAATGTAATCAATTTATAAAAATTGTTTTTCTTTGTGAATAAGATCTCAATTTTCTGAACAACAATAACAAAATGACCCAGTATAGAGTGGAACCTTTTAAAAATAAGGCATATATCGGGCATACATAAACCATTATTATCAGAAAATCTACAAATTATTTTGATTTTTTAATTCTAATTTTTAAATATACATAGATATGAAATAACTATTACAAACTGAGAGCAAATGTGTATAGGTTGTGGTTATTAGGTAAGAATCATTGATTTATCAAGTTTTTTTGCAAAACAGTACAATGGCAAGGTCAACTTGGTAATTCTAAGAACCCAAAGAAAATATCTTTAGTTGAGGTCTGCCATTTAGCTGGACTAGAAAAGGCAACTATGCATTATTTCTTTCAGTTCAGAAGCTTCTATATATTGTCATAGCCATTCTTAAAAATTTTCACTGGAAACCTAGATATAGCAGCATTCTTAGCATTCATTAAACCAAAAATAAGTCAGATATGTTTAAAACATCCAAAGTTGCCCTCATGCATAGCGTATAACTTACATCTTTTTATTGTTACCATGGCATTAATATACTAACCCACTGTTATTCTGTTGCAAGTCAATAATACAGACAATATGTTTTCCTCAGAATTAAAAACTATTTTAAATTTTAGAATAAAGTCTAAATTATATTGTACCAAATTCTGATCAGAGGGAATGTAAAAATGGCTAGGTATCTGACCACATCCATCCAGATAATCTGGTGCATCTCAGTTAGGTCAGTACTCATGGGAGGGGTGTTGACTCATTTTTGGTTTTATAAATAAGAAAATACATGCACAAAGGGAGCTTCATGTCCTGTGAAAGTCGAACTGAAAATTAATGAAAACAAACATTGAATTTAACTTTATTTCCTTAGTAAAAAGTACCTAACTCCAATCTACTTTCTGTCTAAATGACTGGAGAAATTGCAACTGTTTATAATGTACACAGCAAATTATGTGCAAGCAATAACTTATCCAGGGTGCTTTCAGCAACAGACCATACATACAAAGTGGGTTATTTTAAAAATTATATCACTTAAAGCAACCTTCCTGAAAATATTCTCAGACATCTCTAATTTGTCTATTATGGCAACTCTGAGGATCCATGAGACTAAAATAAAAGGCAGGGCAGAAACAAAACAGATCATGTTATGGGAAACCCCATGCCTGTTTGGATAGATATTCAGCAAGTATATTTTTATTCAACAGTGTCTGGAGCACTGCAAACATTTTAAACATATATGTAAAATTTACTTCATGAAAATATTTCCATTTTTGTATGTGGTCATTCCTATGCTGGAAATACTGTAAAGGAAAGAATAAGCTTCAGATTAAAAAGAAAACCTGAATTCTCTCACCTAATTAAGCAGTGGCTAGGATGGGTTCACAATGGCAGAGCGTCCTATGACACTCGTGGAGCTGTAAATCAGCAAAGCGTGGAGTCTGGCGACATGCACACGAAGTCATTATCACACGGTATGTAATGTAATTCAGTCACAGGATAAGTATTAATAAAAAATATTAAAACATCAACATTCACTCATTAATTGATTACATGGAATAAATAAACTAAGTCAGTCACATATTTCTCTTCACTCTTAAGTCACGGTTTTATTTACGTATGCACACTGTATAATACTTTCCTAATGCTCTCAAAATGCTACAAATAAAAATGAAGGCTTGGCATTACAGCTGCTGGACAAAAATGTCAACACTGTGGATGTGTGAAAACACAGTTTCTTTGTTCTTTAGCATCAGTGCACAGGGTATGGCTCCAAGTGGTATGCAACTTAGGACAGAAAAAAGATACGGTGGCTTGTGAAATAGATCCTCTGTTCATCATTGGCACAAAATCAAAGAAGGAATCTTCACCCGTCCTTGGTACCTTTACTGGATCTCTACCCTGAAGACAGGTAATGTTATACATATATGCCTTCAGGATTAAAACCAGATGAGATAGGATTCTGTAGAATACGCAGGTTACTGGGGAGCTGCCGAGAGGAGCCAGGCCGCTTCAGAGACCCGGACTGGAATGGTGCCTCTAAACAAGAAACGGAGAAAGTCATTTGATGTTTGCACCAGTGACCTGGATATGAGAAATTAGAACTTTCCCTGTTCTCAAGAACCAAGTGATACAGAGTAATGACTGCACCCCCCATAGGTTCTGGGTGAGAGGACAGGCTGAGTCTGCTTGACCCTCTCAGTTGATAAAATAGTTTCCAGTCATCTGAGGAGTTCATGATCTTTTGAAAAAGGTGAGCACTGTGCCTCTCTTTCTGGGTTGTTCATATTATAAGCATAGGCAGATTTAGAACTGTCTTTTAAATACCAGCACAAATTAATAACGAAGACTTTTAGGAGAGGAAGAAGAGGCCTTAGGAACAGAGAGAAGTTACCACTCAATTTAATAGACCATGACTCACACATATTTCAGGAAAAGTTTGCAAGGAAACAGTTTAAAATGAGTGATAGGATATCTACCCATCTAAGTAAATAAATAACATAAATATTATTGATTCTTCCCAGAAAAAATTTCTTTAAGTGACCCAAGAATCAGCTTTGAGTAGTAGGAGAATGTTGCAACCAAATGTAAGCAGTTTATTCAAAGTTAACAGTGAAAATCAAGTTTTTAAAAAACGGTTTCTCAAATCTTACCCCTTTCTATGTCTGCATGCAAGGCCTCCACTTCAATGGGTTCCGCTGGCAGAACGGTGACTTTCGTCCCTGTCTGCTGGATGAACTGCTGGAGGTTGACTTGCCGCAGCTCTTTGGTCAACTGCTCCAATTCTTGTTCTTTGTCCTAGACGGAAGTTAAATTTTTTCTAAAATTTGAGGATTCACTATTGGCCAGCTACAGACATCCTGGTCACTGTCCACCTGCTACAGGGTTAAATGTGGGATGCTCACTTTCACAAGAGTGCTTGTAACAAACCCAGTTTATATTGACATACTGGGCTGAGGAGGTCAAGCTCACTCTGTGGCATGGGCCAAAAAATAGGCAAATAAAAGACAGCTTCTTCAGTTTGTGCTTTTAAATGTCATGCCTTCCTCTGCTAGGAGTACACTATGTACCTGATGAAATAAATCTGTCTACAGACTTTCATGAATGAAATACTGGGTTCCATCTATCCCGGTGTTTACAGCAATCTTGGTAAGCTCTTCATAACTATACTTCCCCATTATCTACTTCATAATAAGTGTTAGTCAGTCAGTTGTGTCCGACTTTTTGTGACCCCATGGTTTGTAGCCCATCAGGCTCCCCTGTCCTTGGAATTCTCCAGGCAAGAATACTGGAATGGGCTGCCATTTCCTTCTCCAGGGGATCTTCCTGACCCAGGGACTGAGCCCAGGTGTTGCCTGCATTGCAGGCAGACTCCTTAGGGACTGAGCCACCAGGGAAGCCCATCTACTCCATAATATGCAGCAAAATTAACAGTCGTTTGGTTCATGAGATTCGGGCTCCTTGTTTTTTCTTTAAACTGTTTTTAAGTTTTCATGAAATGCTTTACTGAGATTTATGTTAGAGCACGAGGAAGGCAAGATTTCCACTATGGGGTTTTTAAATCCTTGACAAGCAGGTCTGTGAACTGAAGAGCTCTAAAGTAAGGAGACCAAGTTTGGATGGCCAGAAAGCTCCAAAAGCAAGGAGAGGCATTCTGTTATTCAAATGGACTTTCTTCTCTTTCTCTCTTAGGGCACTGTAAGGAAAAGCAGCAGGGCCTCATGTAAGCTGGGTGAGTCTGAAGGATCTGGTAAGGGTAGGGAAGAGAAAAGAGAAAGGAGTGGTTGTTTTTTGCTACTTTGAGTGTAGGGGGTACTTGGAGATATCTGAGTAATCTGATTCTCAGATACTTTTCACAGGAAGTGGGGTTTACTAATAACAATTTTCATAAATTAGTATGTAATATCAAGGCAATATCATTTCCAAATGTACCCTTAAGTGTCTAAATAAAGGGTTGACAGAGGATGAGAAGGTTGTATGGCATCACCGACTCAATGGATGTGAGTTTGAGCAAACTCCGGGAGATGGTGAAGGACAGGGAAGCCTGGCGTGCTGCAGCCCATGGGGTTGCGAAAGAGTCAAACACGACTGAGCAACTGAACAGAACAGTACAATACTGACCAATCATAGGTTAACAACCTTCTATTACTCAGAAATTCCTGATTTTCCAAATTTTGGTGGTAGTTCTACCTCTCACCGTAATGAGTGGCAGAGATAGGAAATCCTATCAGCTCTTCCTGAAACCTCAGCTTTCTCTGCTTGTGGAACTGTTCCTCCTCTAAAGCATCTCTTCTCAAACTCCAATGTGCACAGGCGCTATTTGGAGATGCTGTTACTACACACAGTCTGAATTTCTAACCGTTGTGCCCTGAAGCCTCATGGTTCACTCTCTAATCCATGATTGCAGAGCTTCTAAACCAGCACTGCCCAATACATGAGCCCTTGAACATATGTGCTACTGAGCACTTGAAAAGAGGCCAAATATGACTAAAACAGAAATTTAACTTTATTTAATATTTTTAAACAGCTTTATTGAATATTATTTAACTTTCGTTTAAATGTAAGTAGCCAGGAACTTCCCTGGTGCTGCAGTGGTTAAGTGTGATTTCTGTATGCCTGGTATGCCTCCTGACCGAAACACTAAAAATAAATAAATAAAAAAATAAAACAGAAGCAATACTGTAACAAACTCAAAAAGGACTTTAAAAATGGTCCCCATCCCCCCCAAATAATCTTTTAAAAAATGTTAAGTAACCATTTTATAATCAATTGAGTCTCCTTCTCATTTCAGCTGTTAGAAACTGATACTTCTTTGCAACTCCCATTACATTTACTGCCACATTGTCTTTCCAAGAATAGGCATCCAAGAAATATAAGCTGAGTGATCATGGTCTGAGTGTGAAATATAAATGTTCCTGTATGTGGTTTAGAGATGGGAAAAAGTCAGGGAGGAACCTGCCCCTCTGGAGAGGAGAGAAGAAGTGGTTAGCAACAAAGGATAGGCAATTAGACACACAGACAGCTAGCCACACAGCCTTTGTGAACCACTTCTCAGTGATCAGCTTTGGTTACCCTATCGTTAAAAGGAGGAGGTCAGATTCACGACCTCATCGTTAGTGTCCACACCTGCTCGGAGGTTCTCATCTCCTGTCTCTAACTACCTAGTGCTGCCACTACCACAGTTAAGAAAGCTGCTTTCATGGAAAAGGACCTGTGGCTCCAGCTCTCATCTTTGGTTTAGTCTCCTATCTTAGCATTGTCATAAGTCACAGAAATTCTAAGGAACTTATAAACCAAGGTAGGTTTCTAACTCTAAATGCAAGGGAAAATGAATAATCATTAAAGAAGATGCTGAAAGATAATCTTTTAAACAGATTAAAAAAAATTCTTTTTATAAAAAGGTTCTTACCTGTAATCGTTTGGTGGCTTGGCCAAGAGATCTTTCCACAGCTTTAATACCATTTTCCAGCCTTAGACTCTGCTGGCCTTGAATGTCAATTTCCCCTCTGACCTTACCAATCTTGCCTTTAACCTCTTCTTCATTTACTTGTGCCTCTTGGACTTCCCGTTGCAATTTTTCTGCTTCAAGACCACTTTCCATAGTCTGAATTTGAGCCAAATAGTCCTTTAACTTGCTTTCACATTCTGTTATTTTCTGTCTTATTTCTTGAAGTTGATCTTTCAGCTGTTTTTCATTTTCCTGTTCAATCTGTAATTCATTTTCCCAAAACTCTTCCTCTTCAATTTCTACATCATTTCTTTTGATCTTTTGCTCCAGGCGGACAATTTCCTCTTCGAGGTTAGAATTATATTTTTGTTCCCAAAATCGTATTTCTATTTCGTTTGATTCTAGCTCTTTCTCAATGGACTGGAGCTTCTCGGTCTGCAAACGGATCAACTTCTTCAACTCATCTGCTGTTGTTTTGCAGTTATTCAGCACCTTTTGCTTAAATTCAGTTTCTTTACCTTTTCCAAAAATGTCCATTAATCCTTTGGCACCTCCTGTAAATGTTAATGATTTCCTTTTAGGTTCTCTCCTTTTGATTGTTTTGTCAATCTGAGGCCTCAGTTTAGCTAAGGGGGGCAAACTCTGCCTGTACAAAGTTCTTTCAGGAATTCGAGCCACACTATCTGATGTGGGTCGCTCACTGAGAGACGGCCCTGTGCGACGTAAGATCAGCTGTACATCGCTAGCATACTGCCCCCATTTGTTTAAGGATATGATAGGATTTTCATGAGGTGCTAAGTGCCTTTCAGTATCTCTCCATTTTTCTATAAGCGTGTACCTTCCAGTTCGACCTAGATAAAAAAGACAAAAATAAATTTTCAAGATGGGATATGTATAGCTAAAATAATGCCTCCAAACAGAAGACCTATTGGATAATTGTGTCTTCTCAATAAGCATTACATTCCAGTCTGTGATGCCTTTAAAACTTCACTCGAAGATACTGAACTCCTTAAGATATGTAACACATAAAATATGGGATGTAAATTGCATATACCCTTCAGACTTGCTTTAGAAAATCATCTTTATACTTTAAACCTCAATGAGAATCTTAACCTATCTTCCCGTCTGACTGCCCAGACCTTGTTTGGGGCAAGACCTCCTGCTGAAAGTAAGGAGATCACTAGAGAGTCCTGCTGGAAGCCAGGACCTGGTTCCAGGAACCAGGAAGGACTTCAGAACTCGAGCAAATGTCTACTTGGGATCGAACCCACGTCTCTTGTGCCTCCTGCATCGGCAGGCGGATTCTTTATCACTAGCGCCATTAGTTGTTACTATTATCGAAATACCTGGGCAAAGAAGGAGACTGAAATGTCTTTGCAACCTGGATTTGGCTTTCTGGAATAAAAATGTTTGTAAGATTTTCAGGTTAAAAATGACTATAATTACCCACAGAAAAACCACATGACCAAACTTCAAGGTTAAACCCGTTTCACATGTATACACTGCTTCAAAGATCACAGCACTTTGTGTTCCTGGCTCTGGTGTCTGTCAGCGACTTTTAGGATCTCTCTCCTGCCACCTGGACCCCATGTCCTCACCAGTTTATATGAAGGGTTAGACAAGACCAGTAGAATGTTCTCTAATCCTACCAGGCCATGAAGTGTCTTTAAAAAGAAAACTGAATAATTACATTGTATGAACAAAATTAAAATTCTTAAGGCCTGTAACTGAGTCATAATTATATATAAAGCTGATTCTTCCAGTGCTTAATGGTACTGCTACTCCATGAGAATGCCTTGGTAGATTATTTAATATTGCTTTTACTGCCAGCTTTTTCTTTCTTTTAAATAATGCATATTTAGTGCAATTAGGAAAAAAAAAATCCAGCAACATAAAAAAGCTTTTTAAGAGGTAAATGAATTAATACTTTGATTTTATTATAGAAATTGGGTTTTAGGTAGTTTATGTTAGAATCAAATCCCATAATCATTGTTTTTAATACCTATACTTGGCAAGGTCTTACAGAATCTGAATACTTCATTTAGATTCCAATTCTTCCTGCAGAACTCCTTTTAGTGCAGTTTATTAAATGGATACATTTAGTTTTACCTTGTATACTATCTCAATGTAGCCTAAGACAAATAAAAAGGAATATCTATCTATCTGCGGCATTTGTAGTTTAAAGCTTTTGGCTACCTGGGTCTGAATGCTATAATCTGTAATGATAAACACTGGCTACACTTTAGAAGAGTTAAGCAATTGAGTATAATCCCAAGAATCATTAACTTCATATAATGAGGTAAATCACAAAGAGATTTTAGTGCATTAGGGGAATCTCACTGTATGAGTGACATCATTAAAAGGAGGTAACAGATGACTTTCACCTAATTTAAAGCGGAATATAAGACTATGAAGTAATATGAAGTTTTAGAAATATATACCCAAATATATACTCAAATATTCAAATATGAGTCATCCAGAAGCATTATGCCCTTATTTCAACAATTTAGAAACAATTTTAGGAAATTTCTTAGAGACAAAAAGTAAAATCATCATTTAAAAGTGTCACATCTTGTTACTTATTCAACAAATATACACTGAACATACATTTATCAGAAATAGTGTCAAGCCATGAGAATATATTCAATTAAACAC
This sequence comes from Oryx dammah, assembly GCF_014754425.2. Lineage (NCBI taxonomy): Eukaryota > Metazoa > Chordata > Mammalia > Artiodactyla > Bovidae > Oryx > Oryx dammah. Next base: position 34,887,171 of record NW_024070213.1, on the reverse strand, counting down.
CCTGATTATAAATGCTCTGCAGAAATTTTAGTTTTAACTGACATTTGATTTTTTTTCTCCAGTATCAAATTCTCCTTACTCCAAAGATGAATAATGTATGTTCTTCAAAAGAACATGACAGAGACCTAGTACTGATTTCTTATGAATTTAATGCTAATATATCCCCCTGTTTCTGGACATATTATTCAGTTAACATTGGACTTATTCTATATCTGTAGTGAAAAATCTATGCTGTCAGACTCAGTTTTTCTGACAATACTTTGCCCCTTGAGTTATAAACATTTTGAAATTAGTTAGTGAACCTAATTAATTCATTCCATAATGGCTTAGAATTCTTACAATAAACATTGCTCTGTAACAGAACTTACATTGTATCATATCTATAAATACACACATACACATACACACACACGCACATATGGTCTCTTCCCTGGTGGCTCAGGTAGCACAGAATCTGCCTGCAATGCAGGAAACCTGGGTTCAGTCCCTGGGTTGGGACGATCCTCTGGAGAAGGCAATGGCACTCCAATGGGATTTCCCAGGCAAGAAAACTGGAGTGGGCTGCTTTCCAGAAGGATCTTCCTGACCCAGGAATCAAACCTGGGTCTCCTGCACTGGAAGGCAGATTATATACATATCTCTCTATATTTTATATATAGATATAAATTTCCTGGTGATATGCAAGTACTCTGCAAATCTGTCAGTCATTTTCTATAGGTTCTGCATGTAGCTATTAAGATAACTTACCACAGAGTATTTCTTATGATGATAGTGACACAGTCAGCTAGCTGTGCATTCAACACATTCTTAAATCATTCACAGTATATTTTCCCAGTGTGTTGATGAGACTATCACACAATCACAGAACTACAGCGTATTAACTTAGGACTTACTTAAGGTTTTATTACAAATTTACTACCATTAAAAATAATGAACATTTACTGATTTCATAATGATTAACATTGAGTATGTCCCCTATATGCTAGGCTTTGTGCTGGTTACTTTACATAAATAGTATTAACCAAAATAACAGCTAACACATCAATATAAACCATTAAGTTTTGGGGGGACTGTTTATTAATGCAGCATAATCTTACCCATCCTGACTGATGCATGTTGTGAATTACATGTGTTCACATTTGTTAATATCTTTTAGGGATGTGGAAAATATAGAAGATACTTAGAATTATGGCTGATACACTATACTAGTGCTATAAATATAAAAATTGTAAAAGATGATCTTGGTTATAAAAAGTCGTATATTTTACTACTAAGGATTTTTAGTTTTCACTTCAATGTAATTCAGTCGGTAACTATATTTTCTAACAGCTGTCCACTGGGATTATAGAGGATATAAATAACGCAGTGTAACAGTAGTTAACTGCAGGGTTCTTGAACCAGACTTCTGGTTTGAATCCCAGGATGCTCCTTACCAGCTACAGGAGCTTGGGCAAGTCATTTAACATCTCTGTGCCTTGCTCCATCACCTCCAAAACAGGGGTCATAACAGGGCTCTTCTCATAAGACTGTTCTGAGGATTAAATGATGTGGAAAATTTAATTCCCAATTCAGTAGTGAAAAGTGAGACTTTAACTATGAAGCTTTATGGAGAGTGAAATCTTTTTTTTTTCCAAAGCTCATCTGTAGGAACACAGAAAGCATTGCTTGTAATGTTTACTTCTAGGAAGCAAGGTCATGAGCGATTCTTTTACCTTCCCTGTGTTTTGTTAAACTTCAAAACAGTCTACAATAGATAGTGCAACTTTGTAAGCAGATACAAAATTAATCAATTCATAATTTTCTAAAATTGATCATTTGTATATGAAATTAAGAGTTAAATGTGATGATACATTATTTTCTTTATCTTCTAAAGGATTATATAATCTTACAGATGAATAGGACATTAGGGGATCACCAAGTTCAGTCTGTACTGTACAGTTCAGCCTGCACCAATTTCAACCAAGTTCACAGAAACTTTAAAAAATTCATTCATTTATTCACAAGTGTGTGTGAGTGTCTGCTACATGCTAGACATGGTTTTAAGCTATGGCAATAAGCAATAAGCAAACAGTGGCAGGCAATACACAGCACATAGATGAATGAATGTAGGTCTACTGTCCGTTATCCAACAGCTTTAAGGTCAGATATGCTAAAAATTAAGAATTTTTTGGGATAACAGAAAGGTAGCAGAGTGCGATCCTGCAAGTCCACAGTCAAACATATTGAAAATTCTTAAGTAAAATATATCAATTTCATGCCAAATTGAATAAATATAGATTAAAAACAGCCTTAGCTTCATATCAAATCAGATCAGTTTTTACTCCCAAATGAGTTCAAGGTATACAGGTATGGCTAACAAACTATGATTAAACTTTAGGGTTCAGAATTTTTTAGGTTTCAAAAATGTGGATAATGGACTGTGGCCTATAGGTAATGTATCGGGGTACAATAGAGAAAAATAGAGTACGGCAGATGGGGAGTATGCGCATGTGTGTGGATATGTGTGCGCAGGTATGCATGGATGGACAATCAGGGAGGGGCTCTGGGCTAAGATGGCATTAGAGACCTACTTAAACGCTTTTGCACAGCAAATGACACAGAAACAAAATGAAAAGCAACCCACAGATTGGGAGAATATATTTGCACATGATGTGACCAAGAAGGGATTAATTTCCAAAATTTACAAACAGCTCATGATGCTTAAAAGCATCAAAACAAACAACCCAGTCAACAAGCGGGCAGAAGATCTAAACAGACATTTCTCCAACGAACATGTACAACAGGTACATGAAAGATGTTTCATACGGCTAATGATTAGAGAAATGCAAATCAAAACTACAAGGAGGTATCACTTCACACCAGTCAGAATAACTATCATCAAGAAATCCACAAACAATAAATGATGGAGAGGGTATAGAAAGAAGGAAACCCTCCCACCCTGTTGGTGGGTATGTAAATTGGTACTGACACTATGGAGAGCAGTATGGAGGTTCCTTACAAAACCAAACATAGAGCTACCATATGACCTTGCAATCCCATTGCTGGGCATATATCTGGAGAAAAACATGATCCAAAAGGATACATGCACCCCAGTGTTCACTGCAGCACTGTTTACATTAGCCAAGACAAGGAAGCAACCTAAACGTCCACTGACAGAGGAATGGATAAGGAAGATGTGGTACGTATATATAATGGAATATTACTCAGCCTTTAAAATGAAATAATGCCACTTGCAGCAACATGGACATACTAGAGATTGTCATACTGAAAGAAGTAAGTCAGTGAAGGAGAAATATCCTATGACAACCCTTATATGTGGAATTTAAAAAGAAATTGTACACAATGTTATATTTAAAATGAATAACCAACAAGAACCTACTTACTGTATAGCACAGGGAACTCTGCTCAATGTTATGTGGCAGCCTGGATGGGAGGGGATCTTGGGGGAGAATGGATACATGTATATGTTTGGCTGAGTCCCTTTGCTGTTCACCTGAAACTATCACAACATTGTTAATCAGCTGTGAAAGTGAAAGTCGCTCAGTTGTGTCCAACTCTTTGCAATCCCATGGAGTATACAGTCCATGGAATTCTCCAGGCCAGAATACTGGAGTGGATAGCCTTTCCCTCCTCTAGGGGATCTTCCCAACCCAGGGATCGAACCGGAGTCTTCTGCATTGCAGGCGGATTCTTTACCAACTGAGCTATATTCCAATACAAAATAAAAAGTTAAAAGAAGAAGACCCAGTGCTAGCCAAAAATAAATAAGTAAATAAAATTATTTAAAAATATTTTTAAAAAGATGACATTTAAGCAGTGAGCCAAGGAAGTGAATTTGGAAGATATCTGGGTGCATAGTATTCTCAGCAGAGAGAAGAACAGATACAAAGACTAAGGCAGAAATGTTTCTGATATGTTTAAGAGGAAAGCAATCAACAGTGAGTAAGACTGTGGGTAAAGCAGGGATTCATCTAGGGTGCTGAAGACCAGTGCCTGGACTTTAAAATTTTCTGAGTCAGTCTGGTTACTATTAAGGGGTTTTGAGCAGAACACTGATGATAATGTTCATTTTGTAAGGATTACTTTAAAATAAATCTGTTGAGAATAGGCTGGAGGGCATCAGAATGATACAGGGAAATGAGCTGGAAGGCCACCGCAAAAATCTCAGTGAGTCATGATGGAGGCTTATATCAAGCGTTAGTGGCTATGGGGAGGGGCAACACGATTCTGAATATAAACTGAAGGTAGTTTGGGCAGGACTTGTTGATGGATTAGTTGTAAGGTACTAGAGCAGGAAAATAATCAAAGATAATTCAAAGATTTTAGATCTAATCAATTAAAAGCAAGTGTTGCTGCTGCTGCTGCTAAGTCGCTTCAGTCGTGTCTGACTCTGTGCGACCCCATAGATGGCAGCCCACCAGGCTCCCCCGTCCCTGGGATTCTCCAGGCAAGAACACTGGAGTGGGTTGCCATTTCCTTCTCCAATGCATTAAAGTGAAAAGTGAAAGTGAAGTCGCTCAGTCATGTCCGACTCTGTTCGACCCCATGGTCTGCAGCCCACCAGGCTCCTCCATCCATGGGATTTTCCAGGCAAGAGGACTGGAGTGGGGTGCTAGTGCCTTCTCCAAAAGCAAGTGTTACTAGTCTGCAATTCTGGGCTCAGCCCCTCGTCTCTGAGGTGCAGGTGGGGTCATTTTGACCTCAGCAATATGTGAACTGTGAATTACCAATTGTTCAAGCTGGTTTTAGAAAAGGCAGAGGAACCAGAGATCAAATTGCCAACATTTGCTGGATCATCGAAAAAGCAAGAGAGTTCCAGAAAAACATCTATTTCTGCTTTATTGACTATGCCAAAAGGATGTGGATCACAACAAACTGTGGAAAGTTCTGAAAGAGATGGGAATACCAGACCACCTGACTTGCCTCTTGAGAAACCTGTATGTAGGTCAGGAAGCAACGGTTAGAACTAGACATGGAACAACAGACTGGTTCCAAATAGGAAAAGGAGTATGTCAAGGCTATATATTGTCACTCTGCTTATTTAACTTCTATGCAGAGTACATCATGAGAAATGTTGGGCTGGATGAAGCACAAGCTGGAATCAAGATTGCCACGAGAAATATCAATAACCTCAGATATGCAGATGACACCACCCTTATGGCAGAAAGTGAAGAAGAACTAAAGTACCTCTTCAAAGTGAAAGAGAGTGAAAAAGTTGGCTTAAAGCTCAACATTCAGAAAACTAAGATTATGGCATCTGGTCCCATCACCTCATGGCAAATAGATGGGGAAACAGTGGAAACAGTGGCTGACTTTATTTTTGGGGGCTCCAGAATCACTGCAGATGGTGACTGCAGCCATGAAATTAAAAGACGCTTACTCCTTGGAAGGAAAGTTATGACCAACCTAGACAGCATATTAAAAAGCAGATATTACTTTGTCAACAAAGGTCCATCTAGTCAAGACTATGGTTTTTCTAGTAGTCATGTATGGATGTGAGAGTTGGACTATAAAGAAAGCTGAGTGCAGAAGAATCGATGCTTTTGAACTGTAGTGTTGGAGAAGACTCTTGAGAGTCCCTTGGACTGCAAGGAGATCCAAACAGTCCATCCTAAAGGAGATCAGTCCTGAGTGTTCACTGGAAGGACTGATGTTGAAGCTGAAACTCCAATACTTTGGCCACCTGATGCGAAGAGCTGAATCATTTGAAAAGACCCTGATGTTGGGAAAGAGGAGGAGGAGAAGGGGACAACAGAGGATGAGATGGATGGCATCACCGACTCAATGGACATGGGTTTGGGTAGGCTCCGGGAGTTGGTGATGGACAGGGGGTCGCAGAGTTGGACACGAATGAGCGACTGAACTGAATTGAGGAGGCCCTTGGGCTCCTCTGGCCCGACCACAGTGAAGGCAGGACCTGCAAGGCGGGGAAAGAAGTGGAGGTCGTGAGGTAGTTCTGTGAGACCTTGTCCAGGGTTCTGCAGAGAGCCCCTTGCTGGCCTTTGGGGCTAGGCCTGCAGTCTGAGGTGGGATGGGATGCAGGAGGGCCTGCTTGCTGATGCACATTTTATCTTTACTTCTTCCTGTTTTTCTTTCTTCCCCTTGCTCCTCCTTTAGCTCATCCTTTAATATTACAATTAAAATTTTTTACTTGGAAAAAAAAAGCAAGCATCCTCATTTGTGGAGATGAGAAGGAAGAAATCTGAGGATGGGCAATAGATGGGACACAAAGCTTGGGTTTTGCATTTTTAGTCTAGATAGCAATTAGTCATATTACTACAATAGCTAGTAGCCACTAGCCACATTTAAACTTTAATTAAACATTCAATTCCTCAGTTACACTAGCCACACTTCAAGGAGATAATAGCTACATGTGGCTCAAGGCTACCGCACTGGACCTGCAGGCACAGAAAATCACCATCCTTGCAGAAAGGTCTATGGGGCACCACTGTTCTAGAAACTGTTTTATCGAGCAGCTGCTTCAGGAAAAGCAATGGTATAAGAAAAACAAGCAGGACCTCCACACTTTGAAGGAACTTTCAGAGAAGAGAAAGAAACATTAACAAATAGTAAAACTAGAGTTCAGTATAAACTGTGTTTGTGTGAGAACTGATTCTGTTGGGGCAAACTAAGAAACTTGGCTTCTTAGAACAGTCCATGCCACATTGGGCCCCCAGCTCCAATTTGTTTCTATTAAAAATGCTAGCTCTGGCCCACAAGAGCTTCCCCTGTGGCTCAGCTGGTAAAGAATCTGCCTGCAATGCGTGAGACCTGGGTTCAATCCCTGGTTTGGGAAGATCCCCTGGAGAAGGGAAAGGCTACCCACTCCAGTATTCTGGCCTGGAGAATCCCATGGACTGAATAGGCCATGAGGTTGCAAAGAGTCAGACATGGCTGAGCAACTTTCACTTTCACTGGCCCCAAATGAAAAAGATATGAGGACAAGGAGTGGGAACAGAGAAAAACTCTGAATCTTCAGTACTTTCACTGGTACCAGGCAACAAAGCAATATGAATCAGAAAACCTTTCCCTTAGTCTCCTTGATTTCTTCCTCTTCTCTTCCTCTCTAATCTTTTGTAAGCTGTACTTTAAGTTCTAAGCTACTTGAGGGCAGAAGTATCTTCTTTTCATATTTTTTGTTAGTGATTTTACCAAGGCAAATGTATTTTCTCCACTATAACTTGAGACAGATGAGTTGTCAAAGGTTTTCTGTTTCATGTACAGTTTTGAGAAGCAGTTTGAACTCTGAAATAATGGCATTTCTGGGATAGTATATGGGAAAACCCAAGTTGAACATTTATGATTGGGAATGTTTCAGAAAGCCCAGGGTGTACAGTGACCAACACAGTGCACTCCTGCTGGGCAGTTTAATCACTTCATGCCAATTAAGTGTGTCATTGTGGTTTCACTTTTAGTTACTGTCTTATAATTTTAGAAAGTGTTCAATTTCTACCACCCAAATATAACCTGTCAAGTAGTCAAATATCAGAGCAGAAAGGATTTTCAGCTATACTAGAAGATAACACGTAAAATCTTTTATCAAGGGACTTCTCTGGTGGTCCAGTGGTTGGGAGTTTGCCTTCCAATGCAGGGGCCATGGGTTCGATCCCTGGTCGGGGAACTAGAAGCCCACGTGCTGCAGGGCAACTAAGCCCATGCATTCCAACTATTGAAGCCTCGCGCTTGGAGCCTGCGTGCTGCAAAGAAAGATCCTGCCTGCAGCAACCAAGACCCAATGCAGCCAAATAAATATTAAAAAAAAATCTTTTATCAAATTATGGTTTGTCTTAAGCTCTCTTCTAACTTAATTTGATTGATCAGTATTAACAACATTGAGTCAGAAACTGTTAGCTGTTATATATACTTGCAGATTGCCAACTTGTGTACATGTTTTTATATCCTGATGGTTTCCTGAAAGCAATTTTAGCTATCCAGAAAAACTCAATAATCCCTAATCATATGTATACTGCCCCTATATGAAGCAAATAAGTGGACTTAAACCCGAGAGGCTATTCTGTAGGTTGCTTCACTATAAATTTTTTAGAAACATCTGCAGTTTTGCTCAGTCCATATGCTGCTATTAGTATAACTAAACTTTTACTATGTGAAGCCACAGAGATTTCTCCAGGTGTTTGTTATAGCAGAAATTTCCCTAATTAATAAGTCCTCTATTATTTTTTATGGTAGAAATAAGGTCAAAATACAGTAACATTTTCATTTAATGTTTAGACTTGGAGTATCAATAACTCTCATGACAAGGGAGATAAATATCTAAGTGTGTATCAGAAGCATACTGAACATGAGGCTGAGAAAATCTCACGGTACAACAGAAGCGGGGACCAACAGTTGAATCATCTCTCAGGTGAATTCTAAATTCAATGAAGTGTTTATGAATCAGAAAAAGAGTCGCTTAGCCAGGTATGGAAAAATGTCATAAAGCCTGTTGTACTCAAGTTGTCAACTTTTCAAAATAGCTCTGGACTGAGTTACTGAGAAAGCAAAATTAGGGGATAGGTTCAGTTAAAGCTTCTTTTTAGCTTGTCCACAAACAAGTATCCTTTTTAGTCCAAATGGATAAGCACACACCTGGTACATCTGGACAGCTTCCCCTTGAAATTCTGTATAGAGAACATGGTTACCAATTGAACAAAGGCAGCTTACTATAGTCTCCAACTGCTCTGACTTTTCTAAAAACTGCTGCTGCTGCTGCTAAGTCACGTCAGTCGTGTCCGACTCTGTGTAACCCCATAGACGGCAGCCCACCAGGCTCCTGTCTCTGGGATTCTCCAGGCAAGAATACTGGAGTGGGTAGCCATTTCCCTCTCCAGTGCATGAAAGTGAAAAGTGAAAGGGAAGTGCTCAGTCATGTCCGACTCTTCGCGACCCCACGGATTGTAGCTACTAGGCTCCTCCGTCCATGGGACTTCCCAGGCAAGAGTACTGGAGTGGGCTGCCATTGCCTTCTCCATCTTGTTGGTTTTTAACCACTGTCCATGGCTTGATTCTCAAATATAACAAAAGAAACTTAGATTTGATACTTGCTAATTCTAGTTTTCACTAAGAAAGATAATAAACCAACAATACTAAACATTTACTCCAAATAAATTATGTGAGGCTTTTAAAGGGGGCGAGGACTAAGTTGCAAAGAATATGAGATAAAATTAAATGCCTTAATTTCCTCCTCTCTATTAACTGAATTTATGTCTACAAACATAACAGTAGTGCCAGATGTAAGAAAATTTCATGGGATATCAAAGTCTAGCACTATCAGCACTGTTTTAATATATGAGTGTGCTACACAGTGCTTCAGGAAAAATCGAAAGGCGTCAGCATTAAAGGAAAGCCTCTGTCTTTGCACAGGGACACTGACAACTTCTAACAGTGCACCTGCCACAAAGCTGGGCTATAGTCACCTCTGCCAGATGCAAGGGTGCCAGAGTAACAGTGACCTGTCTTCAGCCTGAGCTAGCTCGACATGCTTCCAGTGAAAACTAGCATGACACCTAGCACAGCGTGCAGTGCAGGGGTCGGGGCACCAACTCGCCACGCACTTGAAAATCTGCATGCAACTTACAGTCAGCTGGCCCCTCTATCTGTAGATCCTCCACATTCAGGGATTCAACTAACCTTAACTGTGTAGTAGAGCAGGATTTACTACTGGGGGAAAAACCACATGCAAGTGGACCTCACAGTTAAAACCTGTGCTGTTCAAGGGTCAACTCTACATGTTTGCTAAGTGATGGATTTAAGACCCAAATACAAACTTTCGCCCACATCACTGGCTTTACTGGTACAGGTATTTATGAGCTCATCGTGTTCCAAAAGGAATTACAGCAACTAAAATATATGCATAAAATATGATAAAGATGAATTGAGAATAAATAAGAAAAGTTGCAGCACGCTAAGTGGATAAGATGGAGCCAGCAAGCATGGATTTGACAACTTCAGCTTCACTGTGTAAAATTTAAAAAGTGCAGGTTATCGTCCTGTACTTCTTACAGGAAGAAACATGTCATTTAATTTGTTGTTAATTTTCTTTTCTAAAAGTATGCAGAATAATAAGTAAATTGGATTTTCCCTAATGAAGGGTCTGGGAACTTGAAATCCATGTTTTGGCTCAAGAAAACATTTTCAGTTCCAGAAATTGTTGTTTAGGATAAACATCAGGAGAAGAAAAGACAGTGCAGACTCTAGACTCAAGATGAGTGAAATCCAGGAGAGGCAGAGAAAAGTGTCTTCACAGACTGACCTAGGCTGGGCGTGGGGGACAGCGGTCAGTAAAAGCACGCCTGAGAGGTACATCATGGAACCAAATGAACAAAACCCACACGACTCCTATACTTGAAACAAACAAACAGAAACAAAAGCAGAGAGCACAGGCATAACTGTCTGTCTCAGACACCCCGAGAGTTCACTTACCTATTGCTTGAGCTAAGGCTATGACAACCTCCTGGCAAGTTGTGACCTCGGTGACCCCACAAACAATCCTCTGAACTCCGTCCACCCATACTTTGAGCTCCATGGTGCCCCAGCCAGTCACCCGAGGGCCCTGAGACTGGGCGTCAAGGTGTCAGGTCATGTCTCTGGCCACGAAAGCGTGGAAAAGGAGAGACTGTGTAGTCAGCTAAAAAGAGGAAAAAACACTGTTAAGAAAACAAATCTTAACATTTCTTCTAATAAGTAAATGTTACCAAAACAAATTTTAATACAGCATAGTCCTACCACCATTAATGATCATGGGCTTACTGATTCACAGAACTGAACTGCACTGAACAGTGTAGACACACCCATGGCCACCTTTCATGACATCTCATGGTACCACCATCTTCCCGATTAGAATATTACTCATAACATCACTCTCCACTGACTATAAGAAGTCATATTTACTTGCCTGAGCCCTTTTGCTCAACTTACAAACTATTCATTAAAAAAAAGTTTCATTAGGATAACTTCTGAGGTTAAAAAAAAGAAAAACGTTTTTTTCTGGTCATTTTAGAAATCATAAATAATTGAACCAGCTTCTGCAGCCTTGCCAACATTTGTAAAGATATCTTCCTAAGGTTATGTAATCCTTCTTTGACTGAACCTTCCCGTGTATGAGCTACTTGTCCTCTTCCTATTTATTTAACAAGGAGTTAGATAATTGCCTTAAATTAAAGAGTTATTCCAATAATGTAAACCTCAGTCTTTTTTGTTTTACTTGTTGTGCTTCCCCAGTGTTTGATATTTTATTTAGCTGTATAAATAAAGTGAAACAGAAAATTTTACATTCTCATATGGTCAAATCAAATGCCTTGATTTCTTCTATTGATTACAAGTTATGCAATTCTTTTTCCTGTGGGTTTTTAAAAACTCAACTGTTCCTATGTTTAATAAAAATCCTTAGTCTACAATTTGTTTGCCCATTGTCATCTTCCTATTTCTTTGCTGTTTTTAAAAAAGAATGTTAAAATTTATGACATGTAATAAAGATTGATTTAATTAAAGAAAACATTTAAATTTGTTTAATGGTTTACAATGGCACTGGCATTTCAGGATTAATTACTTATCAAAAAACTTATTTAAAAAACAATAAAACTTTTCCTACAAAATATTAACTTAGTTCTTGCACATTTTCTTACAGGACCTAAGACAGTTCTAGGTCACCTGGTCACCTGGGCAGAGTCAGAACACATGTGAGATGAAGGAGAATAAACCTAATTACTTTTTCTAGAGAAGGTACAAAATATTTTCTGTTGTCCTGAAAACAAGGGGAAGAAAGACTTGAGGTTCCCAGTATGCTGCTTCAGCTCTCTGTCTCCACTGCAGCCAAGGTGGCTTCACAAAGCCTCTTTCTGCCCAGAGAAAGGGCCATTTGCTTGCAACAAGCTGATTCCCATAACTGTGTTCCCTCATTTACAAAGTAAGATGTTAAAATTTCTGGGGAAATAGGGTTTCAAAGCCAAGGAAATGTAAGAATTCCAGTAGATAAAGCATGAAAAGTTCCTTTGCAGCTAGATTTCCTGGAACATTATATAGGCTGGTGTACATACCAGATTTCAAACAAGAGGTTTATATGCTACTATTCCTAATCTAGGGGAAGGAAATGGCAACCCACTCCAGTGTTCTTGCCTGGAGAATCCCAGGGACGGGGGAGCCTGGTGGGCTGCTGTCTATGGGTCGCACAGAGTCGGACACGACTGAAGCGACTTAGCAGCAGCAGTAGCATTCGTAATCTATTTAGAGACCACTTATAGAAAGGAAACCTAAGAGTTCTGACTTAAGTAAGATTGATTTCCTTTTCTGGTAGGCACTCTATTTCCTAAAAATAGAATAGGCATTATTTGTTTTGGGGATAAATTAAGATGAAAAGTAGTCAAACACTAATATATTGTATTACATTAATATATTTCAATTATTTTATTAAAAATAAAAAACAGCTGAATTTTTAAAGCTGAAATAAAATGTATTTAATACCTAGTCCCTTATGTTTCATTTAAAGATTAAACTTGGACCTAATTAAAAGCTTTTGCCCAGCAAAGGAAACCATTAACAAAACAAAGAGACAACTTACTGAATGAGAGAAAATATCTGCAAATAATATGGCTGGTAAAAGATTAATATCCAACATATATAAATAGTTCATACAACTCAACATCAAAGAAACAAACACTTAATTTAAAAAAATAGGCAGAAGAATTGAATAGACATTTTTCCAAAGGGGAAATGCAGATGTCCAACAGGCACAGGAAAAGATGCTCAGCATCACTAATCATCAGGAAAACGCTAATCAAAAATCAAGAAGATATCACCTCACACCTGTCCGAATGGCTATCATTAAAAAGAACACAAATGACAAATGTTGGCCAGGATGCAGAGAAAAGGGAACCCTCATGCACCGTTGGGGGGAATGTAAACTGGTGCAGCTACTGTGGAAAAACAACATGGAGGTTTCTCAAAAAAAAGAAACCTAGAACTAATATATGACCCAGCAAGTCTCCTTCTGGGTATCTATCTGAAAAAACCAAAAATGCTAATTTGAAAAGAGACATGTACCCCAACGTACGCAGCAGCATTATTTACAATAGCCGAGATATGGAAGCAACCGAAGTGTTCATCAACAGATAAATGGATAAAGAAGAGATGGTATATATAGTCAATGGAAACTACTCAGTCATTAAAAATACTGAAATTCTGCTTTTTGCAGCAATGTGGACAAACTTGCTATGCTAAGTGATATAAGTCAGAGAAAGACAAATACTATATGTCACTTACATGTGGAATCTAAAAACAAAAATACAATAAACTAGTGAACATAAAAAAAAAGGAGACACAGAGAACACACTAGTGGTTACTAGATGTGGGGGACGATACAGAGTAGGGGAGTGGTTGGTACAAACTATTGGAAGTAAGATAGTCTCAAGGATGTATTGTACAACATTGGGAATATAGCCAATATTTTGCAACAACTGTAAATGGAAATAAAACTTTAAAGTATTAAATTTTTAAACATTATAAAAGTAAACAATTATTTTTAAAAAGATTAAACTTGGGAAAACTAACAAGAAAGAGAGCAGATCTCATTAAAAGTCCTCCTCTCCCACCCCAGGAAGCCTGTTGTTTAAAGGAAACCTCTGAGGTTCATTATTAAGTCCATAAAGGTTTTAGTATACCATCACATATTTTCCTCTCTGCATTATTATCTTTTCACCTTGAATTTTTAATCATTAACTGAATACAAATGAACATAAGACATATACATCTGTTAAATATCACAGAGTATAGTAATGTTGTGGGAAAACACAGAGCATAAATAATACTGCTTAATTAATATAAACTTCAGGGTATTTATCCTCTTGATCAGAGACGTCCTACCACAGCTCATCATTGCGAAGATCAGATCTGCGTTTTTAACACTGCTAATAATATCTTTCAGATTCTTAAGAAGGGTAGGAAACACCCTTATGGATGAGAGCAAAGAACCATATGGTCCAAAATTCTATTGCAGGAGGATCACTTTGCTTTTGTCAAGTTTGGAGCTATATTGACAATCATTCCTTCCTTTCTTTACGATCAGGATTACTCATGAGAGTCATTTGAAAAATATCTTCTAAGCAGAAGCCCCAAGTACTCTCTTTTAAAAGCTGCAACCCTGTTCTTTCCTTTATACCCTTGGAGTCCAACTCTTAAGCTCTGCTCCCAGAACTAGATTAGAGGGGAAAATGGAAGTCCTACACTGTAGGTGCGTGTGGTGGATTGGTCATCATTGGAACTAAAAACTCAGGAAGCAGAAGGACCATAGCATCTTAATTGGAATTTGGAATACATTTTTCCCATGGAAACAGTGATGTAGGTAGAAGTAAGGTTCTACTGCAGGGTTGTTATTGTTTTCATTATGAGGTTTCTATATTCAAACAACTATTATTTTAATAATTTTTATAATGAAGAACTAGGTTTATTCAGTAACTTGCAACTGGGGAGCAAGTATTCTTTTAGCTAAGAAGCACTTATTATCTTAAAAGTTGATTGGACCCATGCACTTACAGTCAACTAATCTATGACAAAGAAGGCAAGAATATACAATGGAGAAAAGACAGTCTCTTCAACAAGTAGTGTTGGGAAAGCCAGACAGCTACGTATAAATCAAATAAATTAGAACATTGCCTTATACCATATACAAAACTACATTCAAAATGGTTTAATTATAAATTTAAGACATGACACCATTAAATTCTTAGGAGAGAACATAAGCAAAACATTCTCGGGGACAAACTGTAGCAATGTTTTCGTAGATCAGTCTGCCAAGGCAAAAGAAATAAAAGCAAAAATAAGTGGGACCTAATCAAACTTAACAGGCTAGGTTGGTGGCTCACTTGTAAAGAACTCGCCTGCCAATGCAGGAGCCGTAGGTTTGATCCCTGGTCCGGGAAGATACTGCTGGAGAAGGAAACGGCAACAGCAACCCTACTCCAGTATTCTTGCCTGGAAAAACCCCATGGACAGAGGAGCCTGGTAGGCTACAGTCCCTGGGGTGGTAAAGAGTAGGATGTGACTTAGTGACTGAACAACAATCAAACTTTAAAGTTTCTGCTCAGCAAAGGAAACCATCAACAAAACAAAAAGACAATCTACAGACTGGTAGAAAATACTTGCAAACGATGCAATAGACAACTTCCAAAATGTACAGATAGCTTGTACAACTCAATATAAAAAACATCAACCCAATCAGAAAATGGGCAGAAGACCTAAACAGACATTTCTCCAAAGAAGACAAACAGCTGGCCAACAGGCAAGCAAAAAGATGCTCGACACTGCTGATTAGAGAAATGCAGATCAAAATCACAACAGGGTATCACCTCACACGGGTCAGAATAGCTATCATCAAACATTCTATAAATAGTAAATGCTGGACAGTGTGTGGAAAAAAGGGACCCCTCATACACTGTTGGTGCAGTAGTTGTAGTAGCAGTGTTAGTCTCTCAGTTGTGTCCGACTCTTTGAGACCCCACGGACTGTAGCCTGCCAGGCTTCTCTGTCTACGGAGTTCTCCAGGCAGGATTACTGGAGTGGGTAACCATTCTCTTCCCCAGGGGATCTTCCTGACCCAGGGCTCATACTGGGTCTCCTGCACTGCAGGCAGGTTCTTTACCATCTGAGCCACCAGGGAAGTCTAACACTGTTGGGAATGTAAATTGGTGCAGTTAGTATGGAAAATAATAGAGATTCCATAGAAAACTAGAGCTACCACGCCATTCCTGGGTATATATCTGGAAAAAAATGAGCACTCTAATTTGAAAAGATACGTATATTTTCTTTGTATGTTCATACACCCAAATGTTCACAGCAGCAGTATTTATAATAACCAATAGATAGAAACAACCCAAATGCCCATCAACAGGCAACTGGCTTAAGAAGATGTGATATACATATATACAATAGCACATCACTCGGTCATAAACAAAAGAATGAAATATTGCCATTTGCAGCAACATAGACGGACCTAGAAAATATTATTTTTATGAAGTCAGACAAAGACAAATAATTGTATGGCATCACTTATATGTTAAATCTAAAAAATAATACAAATAAATCTACATACAAAATAGGAACTGACTTACAGACACAGAAAACAAACATGGTTACCAAAGAAGGGAGGGAGGGAGAAATTAGGAATATGGGATTAACAGACATAAACTGCTATAAATAAAGTAGATAAGCAACAAGGATTTACTATATAGAACAAGGAATTATATTCAGTATTTTGTAATGACCTATGTGTGTGTGCTAAGTCGTTTCAGTGTGACCCTATGGACTGTGGCCCATCAGGCTCCTCTGTCCATGGGATTCTCCAGGCAAGAATACTGGAGTGGGTTGCCATGCCCTCCTTCAGGGGATCTTCCCGACCCAGGGACCCAACTTGTGTCTCTTATGCCTCCTGCACTGGCAGGTAGGTTCTTTTCCACTAGCACCACCTAGATCTATAATGGAATATAATCTGGAAAAAAACAAAAACAAAAAAACCCTGAATCACTTTTCTGTGCTCCTGAAACTAACACAGTATAGTACATTAACTATACTTCAATTTAAAAAATGTCTGTTGGAATTAAGCACCTAAATTTGTAGAGACATATTACCCCAAGACCAGTGCTTTTAATAAACAATTACATTCAATCCTCATTACTTGTGGATTCCTTATTTGTGAATTCACCCACTCACTAAAATTTATTTGTAACCCCCAAATCCACATTTGTGGTACTTTCATGGTCACTCACAGACACGTATAAAGAGGTGAAAAATTGGAGTTGCCTGGCTTACGTGTTCCCCGCTGGGGTTGGGCAAAATCAGTGCTGTCCTATTTCAGCTTCCATTCTGTCAACAAATGTCCTTTTCTCAGTCTATATATAGGGTCATATTTTGCATTTTTGTAGTTTCTGTTGGTGACTTCACTGTTTAAAATAGTCCCCACGCACTGTCCCTTCGAAGAAGCACTGTCTAGGGTTCCTAAGGGCACAAAGGCACTGATGTGACCTAGAGAAAAATACACATTGTTAGGTACGCTTTGCTCAGGCATGTACTGTAGTGCTGCTGACTGTGAATTCAATGTTGGTGAATCAATGACACATATTAAACAAAGTATCTTTAAATGGAAAAACACATAAAACAAGGTGATATACTATCAGATGATGAAACTGTTGTGACAAAAGGCTCTTGCAAATGACGAGAACTGATGGCATATCTCTAAATGATATAACTTCCTTGTGAGAGCAACCATCAAACTGTTGAGCAAATCTCATTACTCCCTGGATACTGCATACACAAGCTTACAAGCATACACTAGCTTACTGCCAACTTTAACATTTCTTTTGTTGCTAGCTTTGTTCAAGATCTGACATTACTGCATATCAAAGAATTCTGTGTAAAAATAGTATACAGATAAACTGGGTTATAATAAAATTTTCACGATCAAACTAGTTACTTTAGTTAAGTCAAACACATGCGGGCCGCTAGCTCTTTCTGCATCACAGAGAAGAGATTCAGCACAATGAACACAATATATATTCTGAATAGTACTTTTATAAGAACTACTAATAATCAGATACTAAAATTCTCCTTTGTGTAAAAAATTGGTAAAAAAATATAACTAAAAGGAGTTCATATTAGCTCGTTCTAAAACTAATTTGATGTGAGAATTCAATGAAACTGTATAGAATAACTGCTACCAACTAAAAAAGTAATAACTTCTTAGTGTTCAAATATTACTGATGTAAAAAGTATCTATGGGTACCTGCTGTCTGCAGAAATGGGAAAAGAACTGAAGAGAAAAACAACCTGGAGAGCATGACAGGATGAAGCATAACATGAGAGAAGAGAGAGACAGTGAAAACACACTAGAGGAAAGGTGATAAGAAGCCAGATTTGGCAGACAGAGGTAACAGTCTTTGGAAAGCTGCCTCAGACGCCAGTCAAAGGTTACTTTAATCAAACCCATTATTTCACTATAACGCAGTTCTGTAAATGGTATCACAGAAAGTGGGCTGTTATAAAAAGGTACACAAGGTCAAGAGTAGTGCTAAGGAAGATGACCTTAGTAAAACAAATAAGCGTCTCCCAAAATGAATTCTGGATGAAGCACAAGCTGGAATCAAGATTGCCGAGAGAAACATCAATAACCTCAGATACACAGATGACACCACTCTTACGGCAGAAAGCAAAGAAGAACTAAAGAGCCTCTTGACGAAAGTGAAAGAAGAGAGTGAAAAAGTTGGCTTAAAACTCAACAATCAGAAAACTAAGGTCATGGCATCTGGTCCCATTACTTCATGGCAAACAGATGGGGAAACAATGGAAACAGTGACAGACTTTATTTTTGGGGGGCTCCAAAAATCATTGCAGACGGTGACTGTAGCCATGAAATGAAAAGATGCTTGCTCCTTAGAAGAAAAGCTATGACCACCCTAAACAGCATAATAAAAAGCAGAGTATGGCAAAACCACTACAATACTGTAATTAGCCCCCAATTAAAAAAAAAAAAAAGCAGCAGAGCCACTACTTAACCAACAAAGGTCCATCTAGTCAAAGCTATGGTTTTTCCAGTGGTCATGTATGGATATGACAGTTGGACTATGGAGGAAGCTGAGTGCCGAAGAATTGATGCTTTTGAACTGTGGTGTTGGAGAAGAATCTTGAGAGTCCCTTGGACTACAAGAAGATCCAACCAGTCAAATCCTAAAGGAAATCAGTCCTGGGTGTTCATTGGAAGGACTGATGTTGAAGCTGAAACTTCAATTCTTTGGCTACCTGATGCAAAGAACTTACTGAAAAAGCCTTGATGCTGGGAAAGATTGAAGGCAGGAGAAGGGGATGACAGAGGATGAGAAGGTTGGATGGCATCACCAATGTGATGGACATTTGAGTAGGAGTTTGAGTTTGAGTTTTGAGTAGGCTCTAGGAATTGGTGATGGACAGGGAAGCCTGGTGTGCTGCGGTCCATGGGGTCGCAAAGAGCTGGACACGAATGAGCGACTGAACACGGCAACCTACTCCAGTACTCTTGCCTGGAAAATCTCATGGATGGAGGAGCCTGGTGGGCTGCAGTCCATGGGTTCACTACGAGTCAGACATGACTGAGCGACTTCACTTTCACACATTGGAGAAGGAAATGGCAACCCAGTCCAGTATTCTTGCTTGGAGAATCCCAGGGATTGGGGAGCCTGGTGGGCTGCTGTCCATGGGGTTGTACAGAGTCGGACACGAGTAAAGCGACTTAGCAGCAGCAACAGAGCGACTGAACTGAACTGAAAATTAATTCTTGAGAATGGCAGTCCTGAGAGATGCACCATGGGAAATAAAGTCTTCCAGTTCAGTAATTTTGGGAAACTTCTCATCACATGTCATCTCTGGGAGACAAAGGTTTTGATACCCCATGGTAGAGAAACTAGTCAAACTCTGTTAAACTTACTCAGTGACTTAGCATGGGCGGGGGGTGGGGGGTGGTGGTGGGGAGGGCAGAGGAGGTGAGCAGTGAAAGTGGCCACAGTGCCTGTAAAAAGTCTTTATTTTATACTATAGGATGCAAACCACTAGCTTTTAGAAAATATGCCTATGTATAAGAATAAGATTTCTGCCCACTCTAATGTATTTTGAGGCACTTAGAGGCACTTAGAAGTGATGGATACAGTTGGAAGTTTTACTTGTAGGAACAATAAAGGACAAATGAGAAAATTTAATAGACCCCTTGCTTTCTCTTTTGCTTATTAAAAAAAAGTCTTCATTGCCACAACAAAGTCATCTCTTCTAAAGAAGGGCTTTATATCGTTTCTTTTCAGACATCTGTCTAAATCATAGAATTTTTCTTTAATATATGTTTTTAAACATTTATAATGCTAAGTACTACATGTGTATTAACTATTAAATCCAATAAACCCATACTCTTTCCTCTATTACTCATCGTCCTCAGATCACAGCATTCAAACGCGTGCGGTGACCTAATGCTTCCCATACATGACACGTGCATGTGGCCACTCTGCAACCACGGCAAGGGGGGCTCGCATGAGTGTGGACCATCTGCCAAGCCCAGTGTGTCATGCCTCATTTATTCCTCACAGCACAGTTTGCTGAGTCCGGTACCACTCACCTTCTTTTAAAGGTGAAAAAACTGAGTCTCAGAAAGCTTAAATAACTAACTCTCTTGAGGTCACGAACCTAGTAGTTTGGGGGCATATATTCACAGCTGGGGTGAATAAAGAAACCAAGAAATGAATAAGGCTAGTCTCTAAAAGGATTCACTGTACCTGAATAAATGCTCTTAAAATGTCCTAAATTACACTAAGAAATCTCATCTGTCATCTCTTGGAAATTTACTTCTAGTAATAAACAACAATGGGACAGTAGGTACAAATCTGCCATTCCAGGAGACAGAGGAGGCAAATTACCTATTAATAAACCGTGCTAAGAAACTACAGTTTTAGTTCAAAGAATCTATGATAAATAAATGTGCATTTCAGCAAAATAAGTGTTTCATCACATTTATTTTTCAGTGCCAACAAATTACTCCTCCAGTTTTAGAAAATTATGTTGACGTTTATTTTACAGAGTCCCTAAATAAAATATGCTTGCCTGTTTGTAATGATTTTTAACTCTTGCTTTAAATATAAAGCAAAGCTTCTTAGATATTTCCAGCATTTCCTTAAATTCACACTATTAAAAACTACTTCCTGGAATAAGCCACTTTTTCAAGGGAACATTGATCAGGGTGATAGCATTCTGAGATTCAAATCCTGAGTATATCACTTCAACCAAGATGCATAACTTCTCAAGTGACATTTGTGAGAAATAGAATGCCTTAAAAAAATAAAGTCATTGATATGAAAATACTGATCCTTCTACTAAGAATTATCTTTTTTAAAAATTAAATTTTTAAAATAAACATATCTAGCAACCTCAGTTTTTTCTTTAGCATGAAATTTGGAGTTTTTTATGAAAGCTCATTTCCAGATATCTTATTGACAACTATATTTTTCTGAATCAAATATAAGGTTAAACTCATATCTATGATTTTGAAATGGAGACTTCTCCCACACCGAGAGGTGTAAACCAACAGGTCATAGAGCAGTTATCAAAAATCTTTTAGGAGCAGTACTTTGCCAGGACAGTACTCATATATGAACTAACAATTTGGGTAGATTTTTGACCTGTGAATTGAAGCTCTGAATAAGAAATACAGGATTTCTATGTAATAATTATAATTCAAGAAAAAGCAAAATCTTTAATTATCCATTTTAGAGAACAGATGTTTTTCCAGTAACCAAAGTTCATCTCAAAAGCAAGCTCTTCTAAATAACTCCTTTTATCTGTCTAATATACTGACATCACCAAAAAGTAATTTATTCCCTAATCCTCTCAAAATGGTTACCATTTGTAAAATCATTCTACTAGCCCATGGAAACACAAAGACATGTTTATTAGCTTGAATTCTTTGACTTCTGACTAACAGAATACTCATAAGGGAAGTGTTCTGCTTTGGAATTTAACCTGTTAATTCGCATCTTGAAAAAGGTCACAGGAGAACAAGACATGGAGAAGCCAGGGAGCTACGGGAGGCATGAGACAAAGATCACTTGGAGAGTCTGAAGGCATGTTATCAAAGTGATGGAAATGAACCAAGACCAACACACAAAAATGAACAATTCAGTCTTGGGGGCCTCCAAGACCCTCTGCAGCCCTGACTGTAAGCCAATTCCTGATGGCTGAAATCTTCCAAGGGGTAGTAAGCTGAGTCAACTTCATCTGGAATGCCACCATTCTGCATGAATGCTACTAACCTCCACACATGCATCTTTCTCCTTTTTTTCTGTTGTTCCAGCCTTGCCATATTTTCCCTTTAAGTCACAAGCCTACCAATGTCACTCAAAAGTAATCTGGCTCTACAGGGTGAGGTCCCAAGGAAGCTGTGGATTCCTTACACCTAGACATGCCAGGGAGGGACGGCCACATGATAGCATTTTCTCCAGACACATAAGGGCACTCACTCTAGAGTTCACTAAGACCAGATGCACAGGTATCTTGCTTTTCAGAGCTAGCAATCTGCTGTCCAACAACTAGTATAATCAGTTCACTGAACACAGAAGGCTAAGGTCTGGCCAAACTTTATCATTTGATCAAGGTCACATGGATAGACATTAGCCAATCTCTGGAGTAATATCAATTTAGATTATTCTGAAAACTGAAATTAAATAATTAAACTTAACACATATTGAGATAAATTAAGTGCCCAATATAGAAGATGTTGAGGGAGCTGCTCCTGTTAAGAACTCTAATGAAAACAGCTGGACCACAAAATGGTGGGGGGGTGCCACTGACATAAGAAAATTAGCATGAAAAAGCTGTATGTTGTTTGTTTTTGCCAATTTTCTTAAATGTTCATGGAAGGTGGGATAGTGTGTGACCTCAAAACTTGACTTTGCTGGTTAAAAAATCTAAAAGTACAAAAATAATACACCATTGGGTTCCACTTTGTGCTGCTGTATTATTGAAAAAAAGGAACATAAAGTCATCTGTTTTGAGATGGCTAATAAACACGTGAAAAGATGCTGAACACCGCTCATTAGAGAAATGCAAATCAAAAATACAATGAGGTATCATCTCACACCAGTCAGAATGGCCATCATCAAAAAGTCTATAAACAACAAATGCTGTAGAGGGTATAGAGAAGAGGGAACCCTCTTGCACTGTTGGTGGGAATGCAAATTGATACAGCCACTATGGAGAACAGTATGGAGATTCCTTTAAAAAAAAAACTAGAAATAAAACTACCATGCTGCTGCTGCTGCTAAGTCGCTTCAGTCATGTCCAGCTCTGTGTGGCCCCATAGACGGCAGCCCACCAGGCTCCCCCATCCCTGGGATTCTCCAGGCAAGAATACTGGAGTGGGTTGCCATGTCCTTCTCCAATGCATGAAAGTAAAAAGTGAAAGTGAAGTTGCTCAGTCGTGTCCGACTCTGTGCGACCCCATGGACTGCAGCCTACCAGGCTCCTCCATCCATGGGATTTTCCAGGGAAGAGTACTGGAGTGGGGTGCCATCGCCTTCTCCGAAAACTACCATATGACCTAGCAATTCCACCACTGGGCATACACCCTCAGGAAACTATAATTGAAAAAGACAAATGTACCCACCCCAATATTCATTGCAGTGCCATTTACAATAGCTAGGACTGGTGGCTCAGACAGTAAAGAACCAATATATTTAAACATATGCACCGCCCTATGTAAGAGAGACAGCCAGTGGGAATTTGCTGTATGATGCAGGGAACCCAGAGCCAGTGCTCTATGACAACTTAGAGGGATGGGAGCGGGTGGGAGGTCGGGGGGAGGTTTAAGAGGGAAGAGACAAGTGTATGCCTGTGGCTGTTTAATGTTGATGCATAGCAGAAACCATCACAATACGGGAAATTATCCTCCAATTAAAAATAAAAAAATTAAAAAGTCATCTGTTTTATAGTTATACCTTCTGTAGATGTCCCAGTCTACCCTGTGACATTTTAGAGATAGATTCAGGCATGTGTGTAGAGCCACCTTCTGTGATGGTTTAATTTCTGTTGGAGCTCTCCGGACCAGGAAAGATATCACAGTCTCCAAGTCTTAATATGCTGCTGCTGCTGCTAAAGTCGCTTGAAAACCCTGAATTCTGGCATCAGTTAAACCATGCTTTTTATTACATTTGCTATTTCATGGCTCTCCTTCATTAGAAAACCGGCAGTGAGCAGTAATGGTATAATGTATTTCTACTAAAACAGTCACTGAAAACGTGGTGAGATTTTAAAAGATAGACTGAAGTACAAATAGATTTGTGCTGTGTGCTGTGCTTAGTCACTCAGCTGTGTCCAATTTTTTGTGACCCCATGGACTGTAGCCTACCAGGCTCCTCTGACAATGGGGATTCCCCAGGCAAGAATACTGGAATGGGTTGCCATGCCCTTCCTCCAGGGGAACATCCCAACCCAGGAATCAAACTGGGGTCTCCTGCATAGCAGGCGGATTGTTTATCAGCTGAGCTACCAGGCAAGCCCAGATTCATGCTATTTCTCCTTAAATAGATACCAAAGTGTATATATATATCAAGGTACCTCAATTGTAAACCAAACACTTTAAATGAAAGCATGTCTTTGTTACTTAATCTAGCAACAACAATAATAAACAGCTAACACTTACTGAACTCTTACTATGTGAGAGATGCAAAGCTAAGTGTGTATATATTTACATGTATCATATATGTAATAAACATGTGTATATAAAATTTTATTTAATCCTTGTGATACTCATCTATGTGACATGAATTATTATGAAACAAATGAGGAAACTGAGGCATAGAGGAATCAGTAACTAGGCCAGAGTCACTAAACCAGCATGTGGCAGATCCTTATCTGATAATACTCATAACTACTAAAAAATTTATTTATACTGGAGTGCCCTCACCTGGGCAGTTAAAGGCATGGCCAATCACTGCCGCTGCTGGAGGGGTGCAAGCTCAGAGGTCACCAGGAGATCATCTGAGGAGACTGTCAGGGCCCGGGAAGCACAGGGCTGTGTCTGTCACTGCGCCAGGGACGGTGCCCGGGGACCACTGCCCCTGCACGGGCCCGAGAGCCATTTGCACGGAGACCCTGGATTCTGACTCCTCAGGATGCTGAACCCACCAGAACTGGAAGCGATCCTGAGCCAGGGGGTGAACAACAAAACCTTTGGTTTGAAGGGGCCTTGGGGTTTCAGCATCCTGAAAGACTTCAGCTACCCATTTCTAAGTGTCAAGAGTATCTGCAGAGTCCCAGGGAGAAGATGTCAGCCAGTTTCCCAGTGCGAGCCACCATTCACTTCTACAACAATGAGGACCAGGAGGAAGACACCCAGCCCTCCCAACCCCAGTGTGAGGAGGCCCAGGAGGAAAGAGCAGAGACCGGTCGATGAACCCAGGATGGCGATTTGGAGGCCGCAGTGGCACTCCCCGACTCTGTCCCTCCAGGGGGTGCTGTGTGCCCCTCATCCAAGTAAGTCAGTTTCTCCCACTCACACCCACCTCCCGTGCGCCCTGGGGGACGGCCATGCCAGGACACACTGTGTTCCCACGGGCTGTACAAGGACATAACTGTCTCCGGTCAGCTCCCGACCCATGGCAAGGACAGGGCCTTTCCTCATCCTTCTCCTGGCGAGTCTTTGTGCTTCATTCATACCTTTGAGAAAGGATTCCAGGACCATGAGGTTTGCATCCCAAGGGTGACTTATTGGGTGGGGCCAATTTTCAAAGTGCCTTCAGTAATGTCACTGTGCTGATCAAATGACAAATCAGTCCATGTCGATTAGTAACCCACCCACGCCTCTCACTTAACCTGAGACGCCTTGTTGGGCTATTTCTGCTTCTATAAAAATGATTTAGATTCTGTCTGAGGTTGATAGTGGTTGCTTAGTGGCATTCTGAACAAAAATTTACTTATGGAAAACACATGGAATAATTTCCATAAAAGTAACAAAATAAAAAGGTAAGGATGGGGAGGTGAGACCATTCTGGATGAAAGTGTGTATGATTCCTGTCTAAGGGCTGCTTGTATGAGTAGAAGAGCTTTAACTCTTGGTTGGGATCTGCTTTGGGTTTGTCACTGGAATAGAATATTGCTGTTTGCAAAGTATCAAATGCAATATCATTTTCAGCTTTTTATCTTCTGATGACCAAATGAGTGTATTTGTCAAGTTTTTTTACTTAACTATTTTACATGTGATTGTCTTCCCAGTTTCTACTTGAAAGTAAGTATTTTATTCATACTGATGAAATAAAGTTACTAGTAAAGCTTGTCAGGACATTTGTAATCATCAGTTCTGGCTCAGAAGAGAAAGTAATCAGGTAGATAGGACCATAAGTAAGTAAAGTCACTCAGTTGTGTCCGACTCTTTGTGACCCCATGGACTGCAGCCCACTAGGCTCCTCAGTCCATGGGATTCTCCAGGCAAGAATACTGGAATGGGTTGCCATTTCCTTCTCCAGGGGATCTTCCTGACCCAGGGATTGAACCCGGGTCTCTCGCATTGGAGGCAGACGCTTTAACCTCTGAGCCACCAGGGAAGCCAGATGGACCGTGGCGGCTATTAATTCTAATGCCACTAGGCTGAATGACTTGAGTGTATGTGTGCTAGGACTATCTGCAACCTGTGGACTGTAGCTTGGCAGGCTCTTCTGTCCATGAGATTCTCCAGCCAAGAAAACTGGCGTGGGTTGCCATTTTTTTCTCCAAGGGATCTTCCCGACCCAGAGGTCAAAGCTGCATCTCTTATGTCTCCTGCACTGGCAAGCAAGTTCTTTACCACTAGCGCCACTAATACTGCTAGGGTGAGTAACATACTTAGCCTAATTACTGCCACAGAACTGAGAAGCATGGAGCTGATGTTCAATGATCCAATCAGACTTAGTAAGGAACACATGATCCTTGAGGTTCTTGCCAGTCACCCTCGTCTCAGTAAAGTAGGGACAGAGCTTCTGTCTGAATCCAAATGCTTTCAGACTTCTGGAGTCTATTTTCTTTCCACTCCAATAAGCCAATGTGCAAGGCAGAATTATTTTTCTTCTCCTTACCCAAATAGATATGGGCTACTGCATTGTTGGTTTTCATCCATTTACATGATATTAAATCATGTTCAATACTTTATAGCCTCCATTCAGGTAAAGGGAATCTGTTTTCTGAATTTAGCATTAATGATATTCTGTAATGAAACCCATAGTTTTACTTAATATAAAAGTAAATGTATTTTTCATCTATAGATTTCTCACTCTTAATATCATAAACATCGAGTCCATTAATTCTGACAAACAAGCCCATTTTTACAGCTATGATGAATTAAGTGCATAAACTTTTCGACAAAACACTTTTTGACTAACAGTTACAAAGTGAAGTCGCTCAGTGACTCCATGGCCTGTAGCCCACCAGGCTTCTCTGTCCATGGGGTTTTTCCAGGCAAGAATACTGGAGTGGGTTGCCATTTTCTTCTCCAGGGGATCTTCCCCACCCAGGGATCGAACCCAGGTCTCCTGCATTGCAGGCAGATGCTTTACCCTCTGAGCCACCAGGGAAGTCCTACACAGTTACAATGGTGACTTAAATAGCCAGATTTTATATACTGAACATGGGCTTCCCTTCTGGATCAGTGGTGAAGAATCCACCTGCAATGCAGGAGATGGGGGTTGGATCCCTGGGTCAGGAAGATCCCCTAGAAGGAAATGGCAACTCATTTCAATATTCTTGCCTGGGAATTCCCATGGACAGAGGAACCTGGTGGGCTACAGTCCATGGGGTTGCTAGAGTCAGACAACTTAGTGAATAAACTACCACCACTACCACTATATATCAAACATGCTCCTTTTCAGGTATGTATTTCAAACCTAAATTAGTATATGAACATTTTAAGGCCAAAATAAGAGAATCTGAGGAGGAAATAGTCATAAAATAAGTATATAAAATTAAGGAAAAGGTGAGCACCTTTCTTTGACTGACTGTCAAAGTGGTTATTAGACTATAAAACTTTACAACTTCAATTTTAAGATTTAATTAACACAGTAGAGCAAGGGTAACACTGTCTTTCTTAAATACAAATTTGACTTTACATTCCTGCTCAGATTCCTCCAATGGCTCCAGTTCCATGAGGAACTGGCTTACAAAGAGGGTGGTGGTAGCGGCTGTTGGAGGCCCTGGCCTAGACTGATGTGTTCGCTTCTGTGTGCTGGTCTCCGTTTCCGTCACTTTTACGACACCCCTTCATACCAAACAAGTGGCCGCTGTCTCACGCTACCCATGGCTCCCTGACCTTGCAGGCCTTCTCCTGGGACCAGCTGATAAAAGCACAAACTGCTTTAAAAGTATGGAAAGCAGATATTATATCTGGCAAAATTAAACAGGCGTGATCTCTAAGCATCTTTGTTAAACTAGAACTATATCAAATCACAGAAAGAAAATTTTAAAAGTATCCATTCAAACCATCTGAAAAGAGCCAAAAATTATTTTGCTTATTCTATGTATTTTCTGAAGAAAATATAAGTTGATTAAGTAATGAAATCCCTAGATGATGTGCAAAAAATAGGTACATCTTTTGGTGATATTTAAAAGTACAGGCATAGTTTGGAGATATTGAGGGTTTGGTTCTAGACCACTGCCATAAAATGATTATAGCAATAAAGTGAGGCTCACAAATTATTTTCTGCTTTCCCAGTGCATATAAAAGTTATGCCAAAGTCTATTCAGTGTGTGATAGCATTCTGTCTAAAAAGACAATGTATATACATAGCTTCCTTAAAGAATACTTTAACCACCATTTGAGTCTTTTTGCAACAGCAACATCAAAAATCACTGACCACCATAACAAATACAATAATGGTGTGAAAGTTTAAAATACTTTAAATACTGGTGAGAATTACCAAAATGTGACACAGATGCTGTTGGAAAAATAGTGCCAACAGACTTAATTGATGAAGGGTTGTCATAAATATTCAATTTGTAGGAAACACAAATTGAAGAATTCCTGGAGAATTCCATGGACAGAGGAGTCTGGCAGGCTACAGTCCATGCGGTCCCAGAGTCTGAAACAACTGGAAAACTAACATTTTCACTTTCACTAGATAGAAGGGGGTTGGGAATGGTCCTGGGGTAATGTACGTGCCTAGCAGTTGAGAAAAGCTGATTTTTGAAGAAACATTTTCATTAAAGTAAAACATACTACAGAAAAATTCAGCAATTAAGTGTGATGAATTTTCACACAGCAAACACACTCATGTCTAGTCACTTCCAAGATCAAGAAGAAGCCTTCTCCTAATCCTGACCCCTCCCTGAAGGGGCCTCTCCTCACAGACTAGTTTTGCCTGGTTTGGGATTCTGCATAAATGGGGTCTATCTTATGAAGTGGTGCCTGGTTTCTTTGGCAACAGTATGTCTGCTGGGCTTCATACACATTGCTGCTCATAGCAGGTACTTCGTTCTTTTTCACTGCAGTAGGATTCCCCATTGTACAAATAAACCATGATTTATTCATCTATCTTCTCTTGATGGACAGCGTGGTTGTTTACAATTTTTGGTTATTACAAATGAGGCCACCTGGCTTGGAGTGGAGATGCTTCAGCCTGTGATGGCCTGCCAACTGATCCCTCTGCCCTCCTTCCCATCTCTCTCTCTCCACATTCATTTTTTACATTATTGCTACAGAAAATCTTTCTTAAACACAAATTTGATTCTGTATTCCTGCTCAGAGTCCTTTGATAGCTCTCCGCTGCCCTCTGGTCATTGATGGACCACCACTTAATTACGTTGCAACTCTCCCAGCTCCAGGATATTTCAGTTCTTTGAATGTATCATTCTCCCAAGCATCCTTACCCTGCATCCACTGCTCTCCTTCCCTGGAAAACATTTCTGATTCCTGCACATCCTTCCAGTTCACTGCAACCTCCTCTGAGGCATCGCTCCCCAGTCTTTTGGCCCCTGTTCCGATCTGGAGGCGGCTACTCTCCCCTGTGCTTCCAAAGAGCTGTTTTGGTTTTACCATGGCAGCTCCAAAAGTGTTTACCTGCTAACTCCTCTGATTCTCATTCTACCTCCTGAACACTCCAGCTCAGTAGCTGACACATACAGGATGCACCATGCATTTGTTGTGCTAACTGCACATGAAAGAATTGACAGTTTACCATTAACTGAGGGGGAAGAAAGCACAGAACGAGGGAGAAAGTGTCAGTGTGAACCTAGAGGTGACAAAATTGGCATTCAAGTATTTTAAGGTCAGTAAAACCTTGCATTATTGATTTAAACTCTGGAATAAATGTTAAATCTTATCATTAAAGATGCTACTGTGAATATTACACCATATTGTAAAGTTCTTAAATATATCCCAAGTCAATACCTAGAGAAGGAATACTATTATTTTAACCTACAATTTATGGCTTCCATGTGATCTCAAATAAAACATATATATATATATTTTGGGGGGCAGGGGTGTGCCATGTGGCTTGCAGGATCTCAATTCCCTCACCATGGATTGAATCTGGTCCATGTAGTCAAAGCCCAGAATCTTAACCACTAGGCCACCAGGAACTCCCAAGTAAAACATTTCATTTAAATAATTTTAGAATAGTTTTAAAATAATAGTGAAACAAAATGTGCAAGTAAATCACATTTATGAAAGAATAGATAGAAACATAATTGCAAAAAATGTCTAATGTTCAGAAATGGCAAAAAAAAAAAAAAAATCAATGTAGTATAACATTCTCCTGACACAGCTCTTTCTCAATACCTTATCACTTAAGCAAGGCTTCTCTTCTTTAAAAACAAATTAATCAAAATAGGCCAAATGTCACCAGTCAAGAAGAAACACAAGCACCACCCTACAAACTAAGAGGGTTTTTAAGAAAAAGAATGTAAGGAATCTAATGAAATCAAAACAAAGGAACTGATAAAAGAAAACAGCACAGACTTCTCAAGCCATTTTCAGATTCTGGTTTATGAACTATCTATCTGAATAACTTAAGATTAGGGAGATAAATAATCCCATGGACAGGCTGTGGTTAATATCCTTTCCCATTTCATAGCCTGGAAATATACAGAATGAACACAACACATGCTCTTTACCCAACTGTTCCTTCAAATACATTATTTGTTTTCTCAGTCAGCAAGTTCTTAAATTTCTGTGTTTAGCTTCTTTAGGTAGGGAAAAAATAAACAGACCTTTTTAACTTATATTATTTCAGGATAAAATTAACATATACCTCATCTCATTTTTAAAACTAGACTCTAAAAATGCCAAAACATCCACAATAACTAGCAATTCATTATCTTAGTGTGATTCTGCCATAAATGAAAAGTTAATTACATTTTAGGTATTCTGAATTTGTAAGAGCAATAAATATTTCTGTAGAGCATCCAACAAAATGGCAAATTTGTACCTCATGCTGAGAAGACAGATCCAACACATCAAAGCATCAGAGAGGAGACATAAAGCTATAAAACTCAGTCATGTATATGCTAATTATCCCTTAAACAGCTTCTCTTTAGAATTACTGTAACATTTATATTGGGCTGTCCTATACTTTCCCGTTAAGACTGACCTGGACAATTAGTGTTTCAGATCTAGCAATTTATATTCTAACACATGTATATGTGTATGATGGCTTCCCTGCTGGCTCAGTTAGTAAAGCGTCTGCCCCCAATGCGGTAGATCTGGGATCGATCCCTGGGTTGCGAAGATCTCCTGGAGAGGGAAATGGCGACCCACTCCAGTATTCTTGCCTGGAAAATTCATACATGTGTATACACACATGTAAGTATGTGTATATATTCATGTATACATACATGTATCTATATTATACATATGCACATACATTCACACAATGCCCATGTACACATATATATACTCTGTTTATAGCTTAACTAGAAGTCAGAATATCCCCTTCTTCAAAACTATTAATCCTGTAAACAGACTGCATGCTCATTAATTAGTGAATTACCCAGTAGATAACTGTTCAAATTATATAATCATCCAATGTCAAAGCCAGGAGATTTATGCATTTCTGATTGCCTAAATTTCCACAAATCCATAATATTATTCTGAATTCCCAAAGAAGCAAGTGTATGAACCTCTAAGGAATAAATTAAACAATGAAATACTCTAAAAGCTGTATATATGAAAACTAATGTAAAAAAATCTCATGACTTGTGTTCAATGTGATGGATAACAATATATTCAGGAGAAAAGACAGATTATTAAATTTTAGACTATGAAAAAATCATACAGAATAAAACTATGCTAATCATGGTCTAAAAAATGAAATAAAATACACTTCTTAGCTCTATATATTCGGTACTCAGAAAACAATAAAATGTCAAAGCCCAATAAAGAGTCAGCAGTTACTTCATTAATAAAAGGGGAACCAAGGATTGATTCAAGACCTAAGGAGTTTACTCTTAGATGGCCAGGGTGGGGGTGGGGGTGGGGGGTGGGGACGGGACTAAGGATATTTCTGCATTGTAACACAGGACAGATGTTTTCACTGTCAAGAGGTGTCTACAGCACTAGTAGAAGTCTAAATTTGGACTCCTTTTTAAAATTTTCCCACTGTTCACAATTCACCTAATAGTGGCAAAATGATTAAGAGAATGAAGCTGCTATTTTTTTTTTTTTGATTCAAATCCAATCATTTGTGCTTAGCTACTGAACCATAAATCTTACATTATGGAGAGAAACAATGTGCTAAATTCCTTTTTAAAAAGTAAGAATACTGTTCATAAATGGGGTTATTTGATATAAAAAAGAAGTACTGTCTTTAAGTATTCCATCTTTGGCTTGAAAATATCCCTTACTTGTATAGACCCTAAGCTGGAGAGCTTTCCTTTCTATTTTCACTTCCCCTTTGCTTTCGTATGACCACATGTTTTCTGTACCAATCACTTAGGAAAGAAGTGAGCTCTCTCTTCATTGTTTTAGGGTTTTGCTTGTCTATTTAGCATTCCTTTTTGAGTTTCAAGATGTATGGAACATGGAGTATCACTGAGCCATTAAAAAGAATACATTTGAATCAGTTCTAATGAGGTGGATGAAACTGGAGCCGATTATACAGAGTGAAGTAAGCCAGAAAGAAAAACACCAATACAGTATACTAATACATATATGTGGAATTTAGAAAGATGGTAATGATGACCCTGTATGTGAGACACAGATGTATAGAACAGACTTTTGGACTCTGTGGGAGAGGGAGAGGGTGGGATGATTTGGGAGAATGGCTTTGAAACATGTATAATATCATGTAAGAAACGAATCTCCAGTCTAGGTTCGATGCAGGATACAGGATGCTTGGGGCTGGTGCACTGGGATGACCCAGAGAGATGGTATAGGGAGGGAGGTGGGAGGGGGGTTAAAAAAAAAAAAGATGTACGGAACAATAAATGTCATTTAATGCTGAAAAAAAAAAGTAAGAATACTAATATGTTTAAAGTTGTTATTCAAAATTAACTAAAAACACAGAAACAATGTGACTATTACTAAAAACAAAACAAAAAGGTCACTGCTTAAATGAATCCAACACAAATTTGTGGAGTGAATAATCAAAGTCAAGGAAATAAAATAATTTAAAATATACAGTGTGATTCCCATGCTCTTTGTTAATCATGGTACCATCGGGATCAGACATTCAGCAACATGTGATTATACAGAAAAGACACAAAAAACAAACATTCTTTTTCTTTTTATAGTTACTCATTAAATCTAGGCAAATTAGTTGATTTCTCTAAATTAAGCCAGCAGTTATAGTTTTTTCCCAGGTGGTTTAGGGGTAAAGAATCCACCTGCCAGTGCAAGAGATGCAGGAGACATGGATTCAATCCCTGGGTCAGGAAGAGCCCCTGGAGGAGGAAGGGAAACGGCAGCCCACTCCAGTATTCTTGCCGGGAAAATCCCATGGACAGCGGAGCCTGCGGGCCATAGTCTGTAGGGGCGCAAACAGACACAGGCTAAGAGCACTGACATGAAATCATACTATTAGAAAGATCGGGAGCAGATGACATGGAAATCATTAACTACTACTGCTGTTTACAGACCATGATGTTTTACATGGTTGACCACAGTGTGGGAATCATTAAACCTCAAGATAATACTTTTTTTACCCTGAAAGATTCAAATAGTGTTGATAAGTGTTAGATCATTTATAAAGTTAGGCAAGGCAGTTATCACAATGATTTTATCAACACCCCTTCCTACCACCAAAACAAAACAAAACACACCAAAACAGCGGGTTAACTAAACTGCTCAAGAGTTAAGTTAATAAGAACTCAGGTTTCTAATCTTCAGTTCTCTAACTGCCAGCCCTAATAGAATGTACCATAAAACTCACCATTCAGACCCCTATCACCTCCCTCAATTTATCACAAGGGAACTATAAGCAGATGAATCAAAAGGCCACTGTACATCTGCCTACAAAACCAAGGAACGGAGACTGACCTGTCTACTTAGCAAAGCTAATTCTTCTGGAAAATGCTGTGAAAGTCCCCTTCCTGACCTCTGGAGCCTGATCCTGAGCAGTAGGCTCAATTTCACTGGTGGAGGAGCCTCACAGGTAACCCACAGCCTTGGATCCTGTTTCCAGCTCAGTCACGAGGAAATCCTAAGATGTTCAGTCCTGTGATTCCAATACCTCACACTGCAAGTGCCATTAACGTAGTTTTTAAAAGAAAAGAACTCAAAACACACTTGAAGAATATAAATATTTTCTATGGAAAAAAAAGTAGTTCTACAATCATATAGGAAGAATGAACATCTGTGAATGTTCCACAAATCTCTAAGTAGAAAAAACTGACAGAGACCTGAGTGATAGGAAAGGTTTGTCTCTGAAAACAGGAGTAATTTATCAGGCCAATAAATTCATTGTGAAGACATTAAAGTCAAATTAAATAAAACCAACAAGAGACAAAGCAATGTCCTAGTCTTGTGTGCTGGGAGCTGAGGCTTCACTGAGCACTAATTATATCTGCTTGGAAATGAAGCAAATTAAATATGTTCCCTTTTAAATGGGCTTAAAAAAAAAACCCAAAACTTTTGAAGAAGAAAGCATTTTGAATTATTTTCCCAAATTAATTTTGGGAATTAAAGAGTAGGTTATACAAGTAATTTTTTTTTTTCCTAACATGCCCTGGGTAACAATGATGAAAGTGTATGCTGAAGACATATTTAAAAACCAAATATCTAGTTCTATAGTTTTGGGCTCTCCAACATGCCTCAGAAGCTGGAGTTCTAAACACAAAGTATAAAAAACACATAAGTAATTACGCAGGGTCTGGGGTGCTCAAAATTAATGGAGAATATAAATGCTTTCAGGAAACTGTCAAAACCACATATTTTAGCTTATTTATCTTTGTGGTCTTCATTGCTTTTTTTGAAATGGTCTCTTTCCAAAAGGGCTTAGGAAGCTCTCCTTTGAGACTTTGATCCTGAAACAACACTCCACTCTAAAAGTAAATCAGTAGAGAAGACATTATTCAGAGAGCAAACTTTTATTATGTGGCATGAGTTCATCTCAAGCATATATATACTACTACGTATGGCTTGTTTACAGACAATCACAGGCTTGGTATGTTAAGTGACAGTGGAGACATGTAGGGTAGAAAGACAATGTCGCAAAGAGAAAGTGAGATCCTAAGTATACACACATCACAGGCACTCAAGTTCAGGTAAAGAATGGAACTGGCCTTGGCTTAATTTACACTGAGGTTGGCTGGGCCATTACTTTCCTTTAGTCTCTGACTCTTAGGAAAGTGGTGGCCTTTAGAGGTAGCTTTCTGGACACAGCCACTCTTTGGAAGCTCTTTCCCTGCGTCCAGTTTCCTTCTCTCAATCTGTGTTCATGAACGTGTCCGTGCACACCTCCTCCCTGCCTCCCACCCCCGCCAACCACAAGTTGTGAGAAGCCCACTGAGGTAGTCATGGAGGCCCACTGGCCATGCAAAGGCTGTCGATGCCATGAAACAGATTCGCTTTTGAAAATAATTACCTACATTTACTGTGCTAAACATATCTCAATGCTAACCTGATTGCTGGTTGTCTAATAAAAAAATAAGACATTCATTAATCTTTGCTAAATAACTTTCTATTTATTCCCCAGTTACAATTTTCCACTTCAGAAAAGAGAAGTCCTTGTCAAAAGGTTTGAGATGAATCTATACAGTGAGTCATAGATTTCCCCAACATGCACTGCAATCATAGAGGTATGATTTACAAAGAATATTCAGATGGTTTCTATCAACAATGAACTAAAAATTCCTTAAGCCAGTTGTTTCTAACTCTTGTTGAAATGTGGGTACAGAAACAAGAAGGAAGAAATATGGAAATCACAGAGACCTTGGGAGATACCTGACATAACCCAACAAATGTAGATAAATCCACACCAACTTTCTGAACATGCTGGTCTTCTCCATATTAAATTGAGAGGTTGAAATGGTTTCTCACCTTTGTTTGCTTCCTATTTTTCCTTGCTGCCAATTAAAAGAAGAGAATTTAACAAACTCTGAGGAAAACAGGGGCTTCCCTGGTGGCTCAACAGTGCTAGGCTGCTGTTTTTCATTATCTCCTCACTAGTCTGTTTTAATATGCTCTACTCCAGAGTGATATTCAGAATTCATTGAAACATACATGCTACATCACCAGGCACAACTGCTTCTCCACCTTTTGTTTTAGGGCAGTCTCCCACCTACCTTGGGCTTCCCTGGTGGCTCTGTGGTAAAGAATCCACCTGCTGAGTCAGGGCCGCAGTTTCGATCCCTGGGTTGGGAAGATCCCTTGGAGAAGGAAGTGGCTACTCACTCCAGTATTCTTGCCTTGGAAATCTCATGGACAGAGGAGCCTGGTGAGCTACAGTCCAAGGGGTCACAAAGAGTGAGACCCACTGAGTACGCATGCACGCCCATCTCCCTTACTATGGTAGTTCTTCAGCAGCAATTACACACATTTAAAAGGATGTGGACCTCTTGCACTTGAAAGAACCTGGAGATCATCTGGGTCAAGGTTTCTCTGTTTTCCAGCTGCGACACCACAAGGACAGGATACTCAGCTTCCATGAATACAGTGGCCAGGGGCTGAACAGGGGGGTGGGAGATGTGTCCACTGCGGCAGGAAGGAATAGCCCCATGCTTACCTAGGATTTTCATCACACTTACTACTTCAAAAAATAAAACTTCTGAGTGGGAGTGATCAAACAATCTTCTTAGAAGATTACTCATGATTTTTTTCTGATAGGCTAAGCAACTCCAGGTCCTCCAGCATTTACTGTCTGCACTTCAAATTCAGAAAACTTTGCAAAACTTCCTGTGACTTTATTAAAAAGCAGAGGGGAAGGGGAGGTGAAGTCAAATAAGGGTGAGACATGGTCCAAATACAGCAAATTATTTATTACATTTTTTCTATGTAATATACCCATTAAAATTTGTGATACTGGATTAAGAACTGTTTTAAAAGTCCATCTAACTAAAAACCATACAGTAGATTTACCAAGAAGCTACAGAGTTGTTCTAATTGGTCTGTTGTAGACTGTTCTTATTTTTTCAGGTACCTTCTCTGTATTGAAGCAGTTTCATTTTAATTTCTATGTGTATTAGTTGCTATGAACTTCATCCTATTTTTGAGATTCATGAAGATACCTCCAGCATTTCCCAATAAACTTTAATGGGCATTTTCCCAAATGTTCAATACCATTGATAAAAATTATTAACTCCCAGAGGTAAGGTTAATGAACTTCTCTAGGCTGTACCAAAGCAATGACCTTTCTTGCTGGGCATGACTGTCTGCCAGTTTTACTCTTGCTTAATAAGTTGTATGGTTTAATGACAGTCCACTCCTGTTTTCACAATTGGGTAAGAATAAATCACCTGGGTTGAAAAAGCTTTTTTCATGCATTTAACATTTCTTTAACAAGAACAAAAACAGAAATGTTCATTGAAGGGGGAAAAAATAGAAAATACTGAAAAGATGAATATATAAAGCCATCTATGCCTCATTCCTCTAATCATAAGTGTTCAAACTCAGCTTAACTAGCACACACTAACTAGACTCCCCCGGTGGTCCAGTGGTTAAGACCATGTGCATACTACCCTGTGTTTGATCCCTGGTCAGGTAACTAAGACCCTGCGGCTGTGCAGCGCAGCCAAATAAAAAAAAAAGCAGATACCATGACAACCTCTTCGTTTTTTATCTTTTTCTCAGAAAAAATGTATCCAAAAGCAACCTAGTTCATTTCCTCATTGAGTCCTTCATTCCTTCACTCTTAATATATATCTAGGCCTCTTATGCTCAAATCCAGGAATGTTCCTCACTGACGTTTAGGATAAAGTCCACGTTCCTACCAATGCTCATGTCACTCCAGCCCCTTCCTCAACTACACTTTCCCTTTGTGAGGCAACCAAATCTCTGTGTCTCACCATGTATAATATTCTCTGCTTGGAACATCTTCTTCCTTCCTATCTACCTCACCAGGTGAGCCCCAGGTACCTTCTGGTCCTGCTTAATGAGGTGGTGGTAGGAAGGAGGCACCAGCAGATGCCAAGAGCTTCCTCTATGCCAGGACACTTGTGAACTCAGAAGCACTAAGGAAATGCTATTATCCTATTCATTTTACAAGTAAGAATGTAGAGGCTTTGAAAGGTTAATTCAGTTCAGTTCACTCTCTCAGTTGTGTCTGACTCTTTGCGACCCCATGAACCACAGCACGCCAGGCCTCCCTGTCCATCACAAACTCCAGGAGTTCACCCAAACCCATGTCCATTGAGTCGGTGATGCCATCCAACCATCTCATCCTTGGTCATCCCCTTCTCCTCCTGCTCTCAATCTTTCCCAGCATAAGGGTCTTTTCAAATGAGTCAGCTCTTCACATCAGGCGGCCAAAGAACTGGAGTTTCAGCTTCAACATCAGCCCTTCCAATGAACACCCAGGACTGATCTCTTTTAGGATGGACTGGTTGGATCTCCTTGCTGTCCAAGGGACTCTCAAGAATCTTCTCCAACACCACAGTTCAAAAGCATCAATTCTTTGGCACTCAGCTTTCTTTATAGTCCAACTCTCACATCCATACATGACCACTGGAAAAACCATAGCCTTGACTAGACGGACCTTTGTTGGCAAAGTAGTCTCTGCTTTTTAATACGCTGTATAGGTTGGTCATAACTTTTCTTCTAAGAGTAAGTGTCTTTTAATTTCACGGCTGCAATCACCATCTGCAGTGATTTTGGAGCCCCCCAAAATAAAGTCAGCCACTGTTTCTACTGTTTCATGGGACTGGATGCCATGATCTTAGTTTTCTGACTGTTGAGCTTTAAGCCAACTTTTTCACTCTCCTCTCTCATTTTCATCAAGAGGCCCTTTAGTTCTTCTTCACTTTCTGCCATAAGGGTGGTGTCATTTGCATATCTGAGGTTATTGATATTTCTCCCAGCAATCTTGATTCCAGCTTGTGCTTCTTCCAGCCCAGCGTTTCTCATGATGTACTTTGCATAGAAGTTAAATAAGCAGCGTGACATACTTCTTTTCCTATTTGGAACCAGTCTGTTGTTCCATGTCCAGTTCTAACTGTTGCTTCCTGACCTGCATACAGGTTTCTCAAGAGGCAGGTCAGGTGGTCTGGTATTCCCATCTCTTTCAGAATTGTCAGTTTATTGTGATCCATACAGTCAAAGGCTTTGGCATAGTCAATAAAGCAGAAATAGATGTTTTTCTGGAACTCTCTTGCTTTTTCCATGATCCAGCGGATGTTGGCAATTTGATCTCTGGTTCCTCTGCCTTTTCTAAAACCAGCTTGAACATCTGGAAGTTCACGCTTCACATATTGCTGAAGCCTGGCTTGGAGAATTTTGAGCATTACTTTACTAGCATGTGAGATGAGTGCAATTGTGCGGTCGTTTGAGCGTTCTTTGGCATTGCCTTTCTTTGGGATTGGAATGAAAACTGACCTTTTTCAGTCCTGTGGCCACTGCTGAGGTTTCCAAATTTGCTGACATATTGAGTGCAGCACTTTCACAGCATCATCTTTCAGGATTTGAAACAGCTCCACTGGAATTCCATCACCTCCACTAGCTTTGCTTCCTAAGGCTCACTTGACTTTACATTCCAGGATGTCTGGCTCTAGGTGAGTGATCACACCATCGTGATTAACTGGGTCATGAAGCTCTTTTTTGTACAGTTCTTCTGTGTATTCTTGCCACCTTTTCTTAATATCTTCTGCTTCTGTCAGGTCCATACCATTTCTGTTTTTTATTGAGCCCATTTTTATATGAAATGTTCCCTTGGTATCTCTAATTTTCTTGAAGAGATCTCTAGTCTTTCTTATTCTATTGTTTTCCTCTGTTTATTTCCATTGATCACTGAAGAAGGCTTTCTTATATCTCCTTGCTATTCTTTAGAACTCTGCATTCCAAAAGGTTAATTAACTTGATACAATACAGCTAGTACTTGAAGCTGAGACAGGAACTGACTATGACTCTAGTCCTTGAGGTTAATCTTTACCTGGAGGGTTGCAAACACCTCATGGGCCAGGCAGGTTTGCATATTAAAGGCAAAGAAACAGTTTTCACCTCCACAAAGAAATATGCTTAAACAAAAACAATACTTCTGTTCAGTTCAGTTCAGTCACTCAGTCGTGTTCGACTCTGCGACCCCATGAATCGCAGCACGCCAGGCCTCCCTGTCCATCACCAACTCCCAGAGTTCACTCAGACTCACGTCCATCGAGTCAGTGATGCCATCCAGCCATCTCATCCTCTGTCGGCCCCTTCTCCTCCGGCCCCCAACCCCTCCCAGCATCAGAGTCTTTTCCAATGAGTCAATTCTTCACATGAGGTGGCCAAAGTACTGGAGTTTCAGCTTTAGCATCATTCCCTCCAAAGAAATCCCAGGGCTGATCTCCTTCAGAATGGACTGGTTGGATCTCCTTGCAGTCCAAGGGACTCTCAAGAGTCTTCTCCAACACCACAGTTCAAAAGCATCAATTCTTCGGCACTCAGCCTTCTTCACAGTCCAACTCTCACATCCACACATGACCACAGGAAAAACCATCGCCTTGACTAGATGGACCTTAGTCGGCAAAGTAATGTCTCTGCTTTTGAATATGCTATCTAGGTTGGTCATAATCTTAATGACCCTTTATTTCTGTGAGAATGGGAATATTCACTTTCATATTATATCTATCATAAGAAAACCAATAACCCTTCATGTTATTCATTTTCCCTCTAAAATAAGAATCTGGATGATGTGATTTTTCTAGAGAAACCATTTCTATTCTGGAAAATTTTAATATGCTTTAGGATGAAAGCATGAGATAATAACTTACTAAAAGCACACCTTAGGAACATAGTGGAAAAAATATGGGAAAGTTTACTATTCTTGTTGTTTTATGTTGTAAAACCAAAAAATGATATAAATAATTTGTGGTTTTTCTGTTGCAACCTGAAAGATCACAAGTTTTACTTAGAGCTTCAGTATTTACGTAAGTAGATACCAAATGCCTTTGATCAAAGGAGTTCCAATAGGTTCTGTAGCTTCCTGGGAACTGAGCCACACAGTTTTAGTAAGAATTTGATCTCCAACTGATCCTGTCTGTCTCATTATGGAATATTTGGGGTTGAACTGAACTCTTCAGCAACATTTAACCTGTCCTTATTTTTACCTGAAAGAAAAAGTCACGTTTCAAGGGTGGCTGAAGCATCTGATACATTTAGTTCCTAACACATCTGCTTTAAAATAAGATCACACGCAAAAATTGCTCTCTGTAGGACATCTGTGGGTAAGAAGCTCTTTTGACTGACTAGGCTTAATATTTTAGTTTTGGTAGTAAAAGATTCCAGA
This sequence comes from Oryx dammah, assembly GCF_014754425.2. Classification (NCBI taxonomy): domain Eukaryota; kingdom Metazoa; phylum Chordata; class Mammalia; order Artiodactyla; family Bovidae; genus Oryx; species Oryx dammah. Next base: position 34,845,808 of record NW_024070213.1, on the reverse strand, counting down.
TGTTTACCCTAACAGCTTTGTAGACACATGGGATTAATGTAGGCATGTAATCCCTGGGTTTGGAATACAGCCAAAGTGTGTACATATGCCATTTAATTATGTGGACAATCTTGGCATTTCAAACATCATCAGAATTTCTCAGCTGATATTCCTATTACTAATCTTGTTTTAAATAATCAAAGAGTGATAAAGAAACTGGCCTTGTACATACTAATGAAATCTATGTAGCCCCTTGTAATAGATTTGGAGATTTCTATGGATTAAAAATTCATGTGTTTTATCAATTAAAAACACAGGTAAATATAATATAAAAACTGCCAGAAAATATTTTCAAAATTCTTTGCTTCATACCAGTGCAGCAATTTCCAAATTCTTTGTTAACCGTTCTTCTTTCTAAAAATTCATCTATCCCAAGGGAAACTTTGACTAAGCCCTGATGATTTCCCATGAGTTCTCAAACTTGACTTTGGGATATACTTCTCTATACAAACAGTGCCAGAAGTTTGTTTTGAATAAACATTCCAAAGTTCCTTACCTAGATGATTTTGAACAACCTGCTGTGAATCTAAAAGCATACAGACACAGTAGAATTGTTACATATTAATTACTCAAATTTCTCCCACTTCCTTTTAGGAAAAATGCAGCAACAACAAGCAAAATATTTCCACATGTTTTTCCAAAAGACATTTAGAAGTTTTATATGTGAAAATAAATTAGGAAATCACCACCAAAAAAATGGGTGAAGTGAGCTAAAAGAAAGTGCTACAAACTATCCGAGAGGAAAGATATTTTCAGTGAAGCAAGCTCAGTGGAAAAATTCCTAATCCAAAAGTTTTCCAGATATAAAATTTTCAAGTTTCCCAAGGCCATAATTTAGTTACTTGCTCTCCTGGGACAAGGGAAGTTTCCTTTATGTGCTGTAGGCTGCTGTGTCATGCATATAAATTTAAATTAAACACACACAAATATATACTGCATTAAAATAGCATATGATGATGAGAAATAAGATATTTTTGGTACATTTATCTGGAACATATTTATAAGTAAAGTACAGGTCATATCAAACCATTAAAGCATTTTTTTCATATTTGTTGAATTTCTTTAAATGAGAAATATTTTTAATAATGATGAGGACAGCTGTAATTTTACATGTACATTTTAACTGAAATCTCTATTAAACTCTCTTCTCTCAGGCTCTCCTACCCCAACTCTGATTATCCAGACTTAAAAAGCACCTTTAGAATCAGACATTTGTTTTCCAATACTTTATTTTGAAATTTCTCAATCAATTGATTGACATTTTCACTGCCAATAGTTCAAAACTTTTATTATCTCAGGCATTCATAACTTTAAAACTGCTATGCCTTTCTGCTGTCCTGGCCCACTGCTACCAAACTGTACCCTTCCCTCAGCCTGACTCAAATCTGGCCTGTATCTCTACTAAGCTTCCCTTGTAGCTCAGTGGTAAAGAACCTGCCTGCCAATCCAGGAGACAGGGTTTGATTCCTGAGTCAGGAAGATTCCCTGGAGAAGGAAGTGGTCGCCAACTCCAGTGTTCTCGCCCAGATAATCCCATGGACAGAGGAGCCTGGTGGGCTACAGTCCATAGGGTCACAAAGAGTCAGACACGACTGAGCACACATGCACACCTCTACGAAGCACAATGACAGAGGCTTAAGAAAAGGGGGGTAGTCCAGCTCAAGAACTCTAGATTGACTTCACAGCATCTTGATGAGGAAGCATGGATCCCAAGTGTAACACAGAGCCAAAGCATACTCTGAAAGCTCGAGTAAGGGATACAACTGAAAAGGAAAAAACCTAACCAAATCCAGCACCCTGTAGTGTTGACATTTTAAAGGTTTAGCAGTTAGTAAAATCAAAGTAACCCAGAAATCTGGCACAATGAAACTCCCCAAACCTACAGCTGAGGTAGGGAGATTATAATGCTGGCAAAATAATATGAAAGCGATCCTACCATTGTCAAATGCTTCATTTATGGAATGGCAAAATATCATAAACTTCCCAATACCTCAAAATATAGAAGGAAAAAAGTCTGCAAGTAAATCCGCTGTTTGGGAAAGCCTACTGCATTGTTTTGTCAGGCATTATATCACTGTAAAGACGCTGAAAGCAGCAGCAGCCAAGCTGGTCAGAAGTCAGATATTTATACTGCTTCAACTTGCTATCTCTATGATCATATTGGAAGGTATTATTAGTAAGCTATGTATGGCCTGCTGCTTGTTTCTGTAAATAAAGTTTTTTTGAAACAGAGTCACGTTCATTAATTTACCTACTACTGTCTATGACTGCCATGTGCTACAGTGTGGGAACTGAGTGGTTCTACCACATGGCCAGGAAAGCCTAAAATATTTACTGCCTGGCCCTCTACAGAAACAGTTTGTAGACCTCTGACTAGATGATAAAAAGGAAGATAAATAACTTTGATGATGTGAAGTGTAGCTGTAAGAGGTGTGGTAGCAAATAAACTACTTTCCCCCCTCTTTATATTTACATTATTATTTTCTAATAATGTTTCAACAGTCAATCATTTTGATAAGGATAGGAAACAATAATGATTAAAATATTATCATGCTCATTTTAAAATTCTGTAAACACAGTAACTGGATGTATGTTTCTATATATGCTATAGTATATTTATTTGTACTTTACAGATCATCTACATGATACTGATACTCTGTAAAACATATTTGCAGCTATTGAGTAATTAGTACATTCTTTCTGTAACAGTTACACAGTCTCTATATTGCTTTATTACTATATGACATTGAAATACTGTTTCTCTAGAAACTCATATATTAAAATAGTGTATCATATGTATCTGAGACATTAAGATGTCTTAGATTATCAATAAAAGTGAAAGTGAACATTGCTCAGTTGTGTCCAACTCTTCGCAACCTCATGGACTATACAGTCCATGGAATTTTCCAGGCCTTTCCCTTCTCCAGGGATCTTCCCAACCCCTGGATTGAACCCAGGTCTCTTGCACTCCGGGCAGATTCTTTTACCAGCTGAGCCACCAGGGAAGCCCAAGAATACTGGAGTGGGTAGCCTATCCCTTCTACAGTGGATCTTCCCAACCCAGGAATCAAACCAGGGTCTCCTGCATTGCAGGTGGATTCTTTACCAACTGAGCTATCATGGAAGCCCAGATTATCAACAAAATAGTGGTTAATGGTAAATGTAGTAATTAAGCACAGTCTGGCTTTTGACTTAATTGCTTTCTTTGCGCCATAGTTTTGATATTTTGTGATACACAATTGACCTTGAAAACCAGTTGTTGGTCTACTATATATTAAAAAAACTTTTTTTTGAGTCTTCACTGTTTTAGATGTTACTTTGAAGTTGCTTCTCTATAAAAATCTAATTCTGGGAAAAAAAGAGAAATTCAAAGATACCTACTTGATTTACAAAAGAGGTTAAATATTATCCACTAGAATACACTTTTCTACTATATTTAGAGTAACATGGGAATTACTGTATCATACCAAGTATTAGTTGCTCAATTGTGTTTAACTCTTTGCCAGGATCCTCTGTCCATGGAATTCTCCAGGCAAGATTACTGGAGTGGGTTGCCATTTCCTCTTCCAGGGGATCTTCCTGACCCAGGAATCAAACCCAGGTCTCCCACATTGCAGTCAGATTCTTTACAGTCTGAGCCACCAGGGAAGCCCTAAACACCTCGGCAAAAGTGCCTGTGGAGTGAGTAACAGTTCTGCTGAACGTACCAGGCTGATAATTCTGTGTGTGATAGACAAAAATTCAATACTGGATTATAAAATCCATCTTCTCCAGACAAGAGGCTTTAAAAAGTCATCTTACAGAGCCTCGCCTCACAGAAAGTTCTTTCAAAGCAGGCAGAATTATGTGGAATGGATTCACTTCTGCTTCTTAAAATCCCACTACTCAGGATTATAAGGCATGAGAAACAACGTAGGTCTAAATTCTGAAAACCATGGCTCCTGAACAAAACTGCCTTTTATTTTCTTGTGAATGTAAAGCATTCTTTTGATCATGGGGAAAAACTACCAAGAATTATTTTATCATTAACTGTAACTATATTGATCACTATAACATTTATCAACTGCTTATTAAAAAACAAATGAATTAAAATCAGTTTTGAGAAAATTTAGGGATACAATAGTACAGTCTGTACTCTAAGAGAAAGATACCTTTATCTCTTTTGCCACATTTTTGTTTTAAAATAATTTTTATATTTTTTAGTAACATGCCTTTGTTGCCCTAAATACCCCCCCACTTTTTTTCCTTTTTTAAACAAAGTGAGGCAAAATAACCAAACCAATGAAAGCCACCTGAAAACAAAACTGACATTCTGGCTGCCATTTACTGATGGACTAAACAAGTTAAGGATAAGTATCTCTAAGGAAGCAACCCAATTAAATATTGGATAGAGAGTTGATTCAAAGATAAATAAAGCTAGGAGTATAAATCATACAGCATAATTTCAGGTGGATAGTTTCTTTAACCATTAGTAAAACTGTTTTTCTATTAGAATGATCACTAACAATTAAGAACTTAAAAGGAACAGAAAAGTTTTAGGTTTTAATTACATAAAAGACTATCAAGAAGACAGTCTTGTTAAGAAACATTCCGTTAAGGAAATATTTTGGATCTTGAATTAAGGCCAAGCATGAATAAAGAACATAGGTGATGAGTAACAAAAGAGGCAGCATTTAAACATGGTGGCAAAGACACTGGTTTACTTGGAATGAGTACATGGGACATTGCGCGTGCGCACACACACACACACACACACACACACAGACAAAACATGAACATATGCACACAATTTCAGCAGAAATGATTTACCTCAAGCTCTATATCTCTTGAATTGGGGCTTATTGTTTCAGCCACCAGATGTCACCCTTCCCCAGAGAGATTTAAAAAAAAAAGAGAAAAAAGCACTTGTATATTTGTTATAAGGATACAATTTTAAAAAATACACGTTTGCAACATTCTTCTCTCCCTAGCCAAACCATATGAGAATGGACTCCCCCGCCCCCTGCCACCACCTTGCTCCTTAATGCAGAAACGCAGGTACTGGACAACAGAAGTGAAAACAGCCTGAGGCTGACATGATGAACAGAGCTAAGCAGTGACGGATGGACCCTGGGATGCAGTTTCTTGGCAGATGACTTGTTGGATGTCTACCATGCTAGTGAGGGAGATTGGAGAGAACTGGATGAGAGAGACTTCAAGACTTTCTACTCTGTATTATAAAAAGAACCACTCCTGGGCATTTTCAACTAAAGGCTGCTGTAAAGATTTCTACTGCTTTTTAAATCTAGTTTTGCATGTCAAAGCCACATTTTATCTACCAAATCTAGCTTTCAGGAAAAAGGAAATTAGCCAGGGCTCCTTCACGGTCTATATATATACACACATATATATTTACAAACAAATTGGAGAGAAAAAGACCCTGACTTCATCACAGTGTCTTGCACTAAACACATGGTAGGTAAACACTTTCCTGCTCACCACACCTCATATATAATACAAGAAAGGAGGTGATGATCAAAAGTTTCAATCTCTTTTTTTCAACCCCGTTAGGTAAGTGAGGGCCCTATTCTCTCTATTTGCTATCACTGTACTACAGCTACAAGGGGTGAAGTCGCTCAGTCGTGTCCGACTCTTCGGGACCCCATGGACTGTAGCCTACCAGGCTCCTCTGTCCATGGGATTTTCCAGGCAATAGTACTGGAGTGGATTGCCATTTCCTTCTCCAGGGGATCTTCCCGACCCAGGGTTCGAACTCAGGTCTCCTGCATTGTAGACAGACGCTTTACCATCTGAGCCACCAGGGAAGTCCAAGGAGACTACAAGGAGAAGTAAAATTCAAGGGTTAGAATAGGTTAATAATTCCATGTGTGTGGATTATAGAAGCCAAAAGACAATTCAGCAGAGACACTTATGATTACCCAAGGCTTCAGAACTTTCCAAAACACAATTTTTCTTATTCCATGTAAAATTAAAGGAAATTCCAAAGAAAAGGGTCTTTTGTAGCCCAGAAATTTTTAGTAATTTGTGAAATACTTGTTTAGAAAACATTTTTTTTGTATTCCAACATATTGATAGATAAGGCTATTGCAAATTGTTGTATCTTTTGGAAACATCTGGATACATTATATCTTTTAGACATTTTCTTTCTCAACTACAAAGGCAAAATATGTTCATTATAGAAAATTCCAAAAACAGAAGGAAGGCTCCAGATAATAAAATCACCTATAATCCCACAGAATATGGGAAAAGAGAATGAAGTTATGATTGAAACATATTTTCAAATATGTACAATATTAAATTTATACACGGTTCAAGTTTTTACAATTATAATTCATTTCCATTCATCTCACAGAATTCATTATAACTTGTCCTCCATTTACCAATGAAACATTCCCAACAAGTTTCCCAAGAATCTCATGCTTGGTGGCCCATACCTTCATACTCAGGTTACTCTTGTATCTTCTTTGGTGCTTCTACAGCACTGATGCTGCTGACCATTCTTTTGTAAACACTCTTTCCTGATTTTTTATATCCTATTTTTCATAGCTTCTTCTATCCATCTGGTCATTCTCCACTAGTCACCACTGTGGGCTGTTCTTTTTCAGGCTGATGTTAACTAGTGAATTTCTGGCTCTATCCTCTATGCCACTCATTTATACCCTCTCCTTGAGTGACCAAAGTCATTGCCATGGTATCGATGACTAGCTACATATTGACAGGCCAAACACACAATAGATGCTTAATATGTTTAATTTTATTAATGACTTAACAACTTGCAAACCCAGTCTCCAGGAAGTTCTTAGCTCCAAGGCCAGAGCTTCATAGCAGAAGTCTCTTACTACTATAACTGAGAATGGTAATTGGCTGGTTAACTGTAAATGTGGGTTAGGCAGTAAATAATAAAACATGACAAGTATTTTACATATTTGACATTAATCAAATACATGTCCAATCATCTGCCAATATTTTTAGAATCAGTGTCATGAGATAATGATAATGGGTAAAATCACCCAGGAAGACACAACAATTATAAATATACATGCACTCAAAATCATGATATCTAAATATATGAAGCAAACACTGACAGAACTGAAGGGAAACACAGACAGCAATACAATAATAGGGAACAGCCATACCCCACTTTAAACAATGGAAGGATCATTCAGAACAGATTAGGAAACAAAGGATTTGGACAACACCATAGACCAAATGGACCTAAAGACATATACACACACAGAACATTCCACCCAACAACAGTAGAATATATATTCCTCTCAAGTGTACACAAAACACTCTCCAGGATAGATCAAATATTAAATAACCAAAAAATTTTATCAAATTTAAGGTTGAAATCATAACATGTATCTTTTCTAACCACAACGTAATGAAATTAGAGATCAAAGGTAGAAGCAAAACAGGAAAATCCAGAAATATGCAGAAGTTAAATGGAATGTTCTTGAACAATCAGTGGGTCAAAAAGTAAAAGAGAAATTAGAAAATATCTTGAGACAAAATAGAAAACACAATAAATCAAAATTTATGGACCAACAAACTCAGTACTAAGGGGATTGTTTACAGCAATAAACATCTATATTAAAAGGAAAAAAAAAACTCAAATAAACAACCTAACTCTATGGGTTAAGGAACCAGAAAAAGAAAAGTAAACTACATGCAAATTTAGCAGAAGGAGGGAAATAATAAATATGAGAGCAGAAATTTTAAAAAACTGAATTAATGCCACTCCTTCTCAAACTCTTCTTCTCAGACTCCTTAAAAACTGAAGAGGAGGGAACATATCCAAACTTATTTGAGGCCAGAATTACTCTGATACCAAAGCCAGACAAGCATAGTATAAGAAAATTATAGGTCAATATCCTGAAGAATGTCGATGCAAAAATCCTAAATAATACACAGGCAATCCAAATTAAAAAACACATTAAAAGGATCATATACTATGACCAAGTGCCATCTACCCCTGGGATACAAGGATGATTCAAAATACAAAAACCAATTAATATGACATCCCACATATCCGAGTGAAGGATAAAAATCACATGATCTCATCAATGTAAAAAAGCATCTGACAAAATTCAATGCCTTTTCATAATAAATACTCTCAACAGACTAGGAGTACAGAAAATTAACTCAACTTATAAAGGCCACATATGAAAAGCCACCATCTATCATCATCCTCAAAACTGAAAAGTTGAAGGCTTTTGTTCTAAGATTGAGAATAAGGCAAGAATTCTCACTCCTGCCACTTCTATTCAACGTAGTACTGGAATTCCTAGCCAGAGCAATTAGGCAAGAAAAAGAAATAAAAGGTCTCCAAATAAGGAAGAAAGAAGTAAAATGATCTATTTGCAGATGTTACTACCTTATATGTAGAAAACAAGCATCCATACACAAAAAATGTTACAACTAACAAATTCAGTGAAGCAGGATACAAAACCAACACACAAAAATCATATCTATACACTAATGACAAAACAGCCTTTAAAAGAAATTAAGAAAACAATCCCATTTACAATTGCATTAAAGAATGAAATACTTAGGAATTAAGTTAACCAAGCAGGTGGAAGACTTGTAGACTGAAAGCAAGACTTGGATGAAAGAAATTACAGAGTACACAAATGGAAAGACACTCCACGCTCAGGTACAGATAGTTTAGTACTGTTAAAATGTCCAATATATCAAAAGTAATCTATAGGTTCAATGCAATCCCTATCAAAATCTCAATGGCATTTTTTACAGAAATGGAGAAAACAATTTAAAAATTCATATGGAACTGCAAATAACCACAAGTAGTACCCCCCCCACAAAAAAATCTTGAGAAAGAATAATAAAGCTGGTGGCATCACACTTTGTGATTTAAAAACATATAATATATCCACAAGTAAATAAATGAAATTGGACTCTGATCTCACAAAATACACAAAAATCAACTCAAAATGGATTAAAGACTTAAATGTAAGACCTGAAACTGTAAAATTCTCAGAGGGTAACATACTGGAAGCTTCATGACATTAGGCTTGGCGATAATTTCTTGGATATGGCACCAAAATCACAGGCAACAAAAGCAAAAATAGACAAGTGGGAGGACATAAAACTAAAAAGCTCTGTACAATAAAGGAAGAAGTTAACAAAGTGAAAAGGCAACCTACAACATGGGAAAACATTTGCAATACTTGCAAAACATATGTGATAACATTTTAAGGTCCATAAGTTACAAGGAGCTCTTACAACTCAGCAAAAATGAGCAAACAGAAACAAAAACAACCAAATAACCTAAGTTAAAACTGGGCAAAAAATTTTGGATAATATTTTTCCAAAGGTGACAAACATGCCATCCACAGATGCTCATCACTAATCATCAAGGAAACAAATATCAAAAACACAGTAAGACATCAGCTCACACCTGTTAGGACAGTGATTACTGAAACAAAAACAGAAAGAGCTGGTGAGGATGTGGAGAAACGGCAACCTCTGTATTCTGTTGGCAGGTGCACAATCATGAAATGGTGCAGGCTCTTTGAAACAGTATGGAACTTCCTTCAAAAATTAAAAAAAGAACTACCATATGAACCAGCAATCCCACTTCTGAGTATTTATCCAAAATAACTGGAAATCAGGATCCCAAAGATATATTTATACACCTACATCCACTGCAACATTATTCACAGTAGCTAAGAGTTGAAAATAATCTAAATGTCCATCAATGGATGGATGCATAAAGAAAATGTAGTATATACATGCAACCAAATATTCTATCACAAAAAGAAAAGAAAGAAATCCTGTCATAGCTACAACATAGATGAAGCTGGAGCATATTATTAAGTGAAATGAGGCAGTCACAGAAGGACAAATTCTGCAAGATTCTCCTTATATGAGGAATGCAAAGCAGTCAGATAGAAGCAGAAAGTAGAATGCTGGCTGCCAGGGGATGGGGTGTGGGACAATGGGGAGTTGCTGTTTAAGAGGTATAAAATTTCAGTCAAGCAAAACGAAAAAGATCTAGCGATGCAATATATGACTGTGTATAGTTAGCAATACTGTATCGGGTACTTAAGTTTGTTGAGTATAAATCCCATGTTATTACTATTTTTTTAAAAAAGAACTTCCTTTAGGATTACTTGCAAGGTGAATCTGTAAGCAAAAATTCTCTTGAATTTTGTTAATTTGGAAATGTCATTTTGATTTTATTTCTGAATGACAGTTTTATACGACAGAAGACTGTTAATTGACAATTTTTTCTTTATCATCCTTCTGATCCCCATTGTTTCTGATGAGAAGTCAGCTATTAATTTTATTGGGATTCCATTCTAAGTGACTGGTTGTTTTTTCTTTTTGCTGCTTTTATAATAGATTTTTCTCTTTGTTTTTCTGCATTTTATAATGATGTGCCTGAGATCTCTTTTTGTTTATCCTTATTGGAGTTCATCAAGCTCTTTGGATGTATAGATTAATGTTTCTCATCAAATTTGGGATATTTTCAGCTATTATTTATTCCATTTTTTTCCTTGCTCTTTTCTCCTTCTAGTACTCCCATTACACCTATGTCAGTAGCCCTAGTGGTACCATTCTCTGAGGCACTGTCCATTTTTCTTCATTTTTTATTCTTTTTTTTTTTTTTGTATTGCATGGCCTCCTGTCAATCCATCTTTGAGTTCATTAGTTTCTTTAGCCAGTGCAAACCAACTGCTGAGCCCCTCTAGTGAATTTTTCATTTTGGTTACTGTACTTTTTATTGTACTTTAGAATTTCTATGTGTCTCTCTTTTACAGTTTCTATATTGATAATTTCTTTATTCTCTCAATGTGATGAGAAGCTGTCATCATGGCTTCCTTAAGCATAGCTTCCTTTAGTTATCTGAACATCTTTACAACAGCTGCTTTGAGGTCTTTTTCTGTTAAATTCAACATCTGAGTCCTCTCACAAGCAGTTTCTGTTACCAGTTACCTGCACCTCCACCCTACCCCTACTTAAGGCATCTGCCTAGGTTTTGGGCTTAAAGAATTGCTGACTTATTGCTCTATTGTTGCAAACAATGCTATGGGGCATAAATTGTTTCATCAGTTCAGTTTAGTCGCTCAGTCGTGTCCGACTCTTTGCGACCCCATGAATCGCAGCATGCCAGGCCTCCCTGTCCATCACCAACTCCCGGAGTTCACTCAAACTCACGTCCATCGAGTCAGTGATGCCATCCAGCCATCTCATCCTGTTGTCCCCTTCTCCTCCTGCCCCCAATCCCTCCCAGCATCAGGGTCTTTTCCAATGAGTCACCTCTTTGCCTGAGGTGGCCAAAGTATTGGAGTTTCAACTTCAGCATCAGTCCTTCCAATGAACACCCAGGACTGATCTTTATGATGGACTAGTTGGATCTCCTTGCAGTCCAAACTGTTTGTTTCATAGTCTGATGCAATTCAGTGTGGGCAGTGGCAGTTTTTTCAACTAATCTTTGAGGTTTGTTCTAACTTCAGGAAGGCTTTTCTTAGTTCTTTCCTAGGTTCTCTTTTGTGAAACTCGCCTATGGTTTAGCATTTTGTTTACTAAGAGGTTCTACCAGCCTTCTTTCATTTGCTTACTTTAGAGATTTCCATTGTTTTTGAGAGTATCCTGAAACTTGAACTTCCCCACACTCTTGTTTCAAATAAAATCAGTTCCTGTGGAAAGAGCTTTGAAGCTCTCTGTTCTCATGGACTGTGTCTTCCCCTAGGCAAAATCTCTGAGCCACTGCTCCAAGAGCTCAGTGCAGGCAGTAGCTCTAGTCTCCTTGGCTTTTCTCTCCCAGTGTGGAACTTCTGACCATCAAGCAAGATGGAGTGAGGGCACCTGGGGCCCTAGTATTCTAGGCCTGCACACCTGCAATGGCGTCTTCATTCTATCAGTGGGGGCTGGGTGAAGGAAGGGAGCTCCTGACCTCTTGGCTGCACTTACCAGGAATCCAGCCTCTGTAACTTGACATTGGAGGAGGTGAGAAATACTGGCAGCCTACCCTCCTGGTAAGACATGGTATCCCTTCATGGGAGATGAAAGGAGAGGAAGCCTGTCTTCTTAGCCACACCAGTTAAGAGTGGAGATACTGTAATGCTGAGTTGAGGGCAACAGGGTAGGAGTAGGTCATAATTCGGCTGCCATATTGGTTGTCCTTGCCATGTGTGAGTAGATTTTCTTGAATAAATCTTTCTTCATTTGGTACATACGTGTGGGGCAATACCCAGTGACTGTTTCATTTTTTAATAGTTTCTATCAGTTATGTTTGTATTCTGCTGTGGGGCAGGTCTGCTATTGTGGAAGTGGAGCCTTTCTTTAGTATCTGTGTTTCAAATGTAGGAAGAAGGAAATGAATTTTGAAGTCATCAGGTAAAGAACTCTCCTAGATTACAAGTTTTTTATTCCAATCTGTATTATACACAAACGAAAACACTACATTGCACACTTAAAGAGTATGCTAGTCATTGTTTTGAGCACTGAGAAAATACCACCACATTTATTCCTCTATAAGGTGCATAGGTTGTTTTATCATGCTTTTCGTAGATGGAAACAGAAGCCCAGAAATCTGCAGTACTTTGCCCAGACTGCACAGCTAAGAATTGGAAAAGGAAGGATTAAAAAAAGGCAGATTTGCGCCATACGTTGCTTTTTACTTCATATTTCTTTTCCTATGGAATAGATTAACTAATACTTAAATTTGGTTCATAATGTAAAAAAAAAAAAAAAATTCTGTTTTTACTTAGGATTATGTGGTAGTCATATTTTGACCTTAAATACTCTTTGAAAACAGTTTCTAATAGCTCTATAGTCTGGCTCCATTTTTAAGTGTATGAAAATGCTTGTCTTATTATCTCCTCACTATCACTAAATACAATACTCTTTTAAAAAGTAACTGTCATTCTCAAAAAAAAAAAGTTGTCATTCTCTTTGTAAAATATTTTCTCCTATGATTTACCTTATATCTACATTTTATTGTTGTATTTGTGTCATTACTGAGTATCTTAGTTCAGGCTGCTGGAACAAAATATATAGACTTGATAACTTAAACAACAGTTATCCCTCACAGATCTGGAGCCTGAGAGGTTCAAGATCAAGATGCCAGCAGATCTGCTGTCTAATGAGAACCCACTTTCTGGCTTTTAGACAGCCACCTTCTTGTTGTATCCTCATATGATGGAGAGAAAGAGAACTAGCTCTCTGGTCTCTTCTTATACAGGCATGAAATCCATCATAGGAGCTCTATCCTCATGACCTCATGACCTCATCTAAGGCTGATTACTTCCTGAAGGTCTCACCTTCAAATACCATCACAATGGGGTAAGACCACAACACATGAATTTTAGGGGAAAATAAACATTCAGTCCATGCACAAAGTGATAAAGAATTTTCTCTTACAGTTCTAGGGATCAGAAGTCCAAAATCAGTTTTGATTTTGAACCAAAATCAAAGTATCAGCAGAGCCAGGTCCCTACCAAGGTACTAAGAGAAGGTCTAAGAATCCTTCTTCAAACCTCCAGTGGCTCAGGCATTCCTTGGCTTATGACCACATCACTATTGTTTCTGCCTCCCACTGACTCATCATCTTTGGCCTCAAAAATTCCCTCTGCCTCTCTCTTGCAAGGATAGATATGACTGCATGAGGGCTCATCTAGATAATCCAGGATAAGGATTTGAGATCCTTAACTTATTTCTTTTCCATATAAAGTAATATTCAGTATTTTACCACATGAATATACTTGTGATATATACCAAATGATATTTATTTTTATACTTTTCCTATTATATCTTAGACAAATGCCATAAAGTTATAACTTTTAAACTATAACTCCTAGAGATACAATTTAAAAATCACTATCAAACAATGGATATCCAGAAACTTAAATTCCCTTTCATGAGAGAATTATCTAAAAGATCACAATTTAAAATGTGGTATTACAATCTAAGTAGTGCATTTAAAAAACTAATCCAAACATTTCTTTAAAATAATAACAACTCAGTGTCCTGCAAAATGATAAATTAAGAAAAAATCCAATTACAACTACATCAAATAAAATAGAAATAAATTTTGCCAAGGCAGTAATATGACATTGGTGAAACATGAAGAAGACACACTAAATGAAAAGATATTCTGTGCTCCTGGGTTGGAAGAATTAGTACTGTTAAAATTTCCATACTACTAGTGATTTATAAATTCAATGCAATCCTTATCAAAATCTGAATGGTATTTTTCAGAGAAATAGAATTACACAATCCTAAAATTTGTATGGAATCACAGAACACTCTAAATAGTCCAAGCATTCTTGAGAAAGAACAAAGCTGGAGGTGTCACACTTCCTGATTTCAAACTATACTATAAAGCTATAGTAAACAAAACAGTGTGTTACTAGACTAAAAACAGATACATAGGTCAATGAAACAGAAGGGAAAGCCCAGAAATAAACCCTTGCATATATGGTCAATTCATTTATGATGAAGGAGCCAAGAAGATATAATGGAAATAGGATAGGTTCTTCAAAAAACAGTTTTGGGAAAACTGGATAGACACATGCAAAAGAATAAAACTAGGTTACTATTTTACACTATACACAAAAATTAACTAAAAGTGGATTAAAGACTTGAATGGAAGACCTGAAGACAAAAAATTCCTAGAAGAAAAGACAGGAAGTAAGTTCCCTGATAGTTTTGATAAGATTTTTTGAATCTGACTCCAAAAACCAGAAGCAATAATAGCAACAATAAACAAGTTTGAGATTACATCAAACTAAAAAGTTACTGCACAGCAAATGAAACTCAAGAAAATTAAAAGGCAACATGTTGAATGTGAGAAAATATTTTCAAACTCTATGTTCAATTAGGTGTTGATAACCAAAATATATAAAGAACTCATACAACTCAATATCAAAAATAAACAAAAAAAAACCCCCAAAGCCAAGCAACCAGATTAAAAAATGGGCAGAGGACCTGAATAAGCATTTTGCCAAAGAAAATATGCAGATGGCCAACAGGCATGTGAAAAGATGCTCAACAGCACTAATCATTAGGAAAATACAAATGGAGATCACAGTGAGGTATCACCTGACACTTGTCAGAATGAATATTATAAAAGGACAACAAATAACAAGTGTTGGAGAGGATATGGAGAAAAAGGAACTCTGGTGCACTGCCGGTGGAAATGTGAACTTGGTGGAGAACAGAGGTCCCTTAGAAAATTAAAAATATGAGTATATACAATTCAGCAATCCCACTTTTGGATATTTATCCAAAAAAGAAAAAGCATGCTAACTCAAAAATATATATCTTAGATAATCAGTAGAAATTTGCTGTATGATGCAGAGACTCAAATCTGATGCTCTGAGACAACCTAGAGGGGTGGGATGGAGTGGGAGGGAGGTTCAAGAGGGAGGGAACATATGTATACTTATGGCTGATTCATGTTGATGTATCGCAGAAACCAATACAATATGGTAAAGCAATTATCCTGCAATAAAATAAGTAAATTTTAAAAACTGTCAATAATTTCTGGCAATGAGAAAATTCTTTTGGGAGTAAAAACTCATGTATTTTTATAAGTGTGTAACAAATGTGAAAACAGTAGTTTGTTAGATTAATGTGAAACAATTTTATATATGCTGGAAAATATATCTGTTATAGATATATTAGGATAAACTTGTACAGTCTAACAGTTTTTATTCCAGATATTTTTAATTTAGAAAATGCTTTAGAATAATTAAAGGGTTTATAAAACAGGTGTATCAAGAGTATGCATTAAATAAACTCACCTGCTATTTTCTCTCCTTCTCAAGACAGGTTCAACATCATATTGATTTATTACTTTAACAAAATAAACAAATACTCAAATTGTTTGTATGTATAATACACATGTATTAAATACTATGATTCTCAAAAGAAAGTCATACACACACCCTTATATTCATTGTAGCATTACTTACAATAGCCAAGAAATGGAAACAACCTAAACAACCATTATGGATAACGAAAGAATCTGTGGCATGTATATACACACACAAATATTATTCCAGGAAATCTTGCTATCTGCAACAACATGGAAGGATCTTGAAGCATTATACTACATGAAATAAGGGAGAAGATATATCATGTGATCTCACTTGTAGGTGGAATCTAAAACAAAAACAACAAAACCCCAAGTTTATAGCTACAGAGTGGTGGTTGCCAGAGGCAGGAGGTGATGGAAGGGGTGGGCAAATTGGCTTACGGGAGTCAAAAGGTACAAGCTTTCAGTTATAAAATAAGTAAGCATGGGGATATAATTGATAGCTCAGATGGTAAAGAATCTGCCTGCAATGCAGGAGACCCAGGTTTGATCCCTGGATTGGGAAGATCCTCTGGAGAAGGTCACAGCAACCCAATCTACTGTTCTTGCCTGGAGAATCCCATGGACAGAGGAGCCTGGAGGGCTACAATTCATGGGGTCACAAAGAATCAGACACAACTGAGTGACTAATAAACACACACACGGTGACTATAGTTAGTAATACTGTATTTGAAAGTTGCTAAGATAAATCATAAAAACTCTCATTGCAAGGGGGGAAAAAAAAACCCACACACAAAGAAAAAGTCCTCATTTTAAGAAAAAAACACATCTTGTAAGGGGATGGTGTTAACTTACTGCAGTGACCGTTTCACAATATCAAATCCTTATGTTGTACACCCAAAACGAATATGTCACTTCTACCTTGATGAAATATTAATACATTAAAAGAGCCCTGAGCCACTTGGTACTCCTGTGTGTTTGAACTGGTCCCCATGTTCTACTCTGCAGCCTCTGAACTCTGAAGACTGATGAGAGACATTTGCAATCCAGTCACATAAGTGTAATAAAGAAGTATTTGTCCTGATGGAAGAAGAGCAAGACTTACAGTGAAAATACCAAGATACAGGAATCAGGACAGCAAACTTTAAGTCAGGTAAGCAACTCTGAAGTCAATGATCAGAAATCCCAAACTTCAAGCCTTGCTTCAAACCTGGCCACGGCAGGAAAGGACATGCCATTCTCAACGTGCCACGCAAGATCGGGGATGCCAATCTTTTAAAGTTGGTGTTCACTGATCGCCTTGTTTGTTTCAGAATACCCAGAATCCTTCCGTTGCCTTGTGCACATTCATCCCTGTGCTCCCCTGTAAGTCTTACTGACATACCAGCTAAGGAACAAAATCACACAGAATCCACTCCCCAGGGTGTGGTGATTGTGTTTCTGAGGTTGGATATTCTTCTACAGGTGATAAATAGTGCTTTACTAAAAAAAAAAAAAAGTCCTCCTTTGTCTCTATCCACCCACCCTGCACCACCCATCAAACCCCAAATTGTGATTGTAAAATAGGCAGCAAGAATATGCAGATTAATTAAAGTTACATGAAAAATCCTGGACACACAAGCTATGGTCCAAGGTTATTGAGAGATGTTAAAATTAGTGAGAAGCTAACTCTTGATCTAAAGGAACACCATAAATCAAGCAAGGAAAAAGCACTGGTTGGACATCAGAAAAAGAGTGTCACAAAATCCAAAAACAAAACAAAAAATACCAATCAACCAACCAAACAAACCCCTAAATAGCCTGTAATAACTTCCAGACTTTTAAGAGTTTAAAACAAAAGAAAATGAATGAATTTCCCATGTGTTTCAAGGGTAAATAGGCTCTTCCTGTCTCTAGTTAAACAAACTCTTCAGTTGAAGGTTTTGACTCTACAATTTTGGACAGTAAGACTGCCTGACAGGCAAAATACAGGATGAAAATAAAGATAATAGTAATTTGGTAACAAATTATAAACTTCAACTGGCCACCAGCACTTCAAAGTAACCATTAGAGTTAGTGGGGTCTGTGGTCACAGTCTTACAGAGAAGTATTATCTTCTGTTTTAAGAGTATGAATAGCTAGAACCTTATCAATAAAGAAGAAATAGAAATGGCATTACTGAGAACAAGCAGAGTGACTGAAGAAATACTACTAACCAGTTATTTCATTTCTTTGCAAATTGAGATAAATAACTTAAAGTACTTAAAGTTACTTAGGTTAAAAGATACCAACAAAAGACAAGCAATTTTCCATGACCTTACACAGTCTTCCAGGGGAATCTTCTCAACCCAGGGATCAAACCCAGGTCTCCCGCATTGCAGGTGGATACTTTACCATCTGAGCCATCAGGTAAGCCCAAGAATACTGGACTGAGTTGCCGTGATCTTCTTCAGGGAAGCTTCCTGACCCAGGAATCAAACCAGGGTCTCCTGCATTGCTGGCGGATTCTTTACCAGCTGAGCTAGGGGGAGCCCCATATTACACATTAATTTGGATTAAATCTCACCTTCAATCTCTTTGTTGATTGAATTGCCTACCTATAAAAACATATTTTGATATGTTTTCTGTTTTCTATTTCTCAGTTTATATCTCAGATTTCAGAGGAGAAAAGAATGAATTTTCTAGAAATTTGAACACTAAGCAGCAGGAATGACAATTGAATATTGTAGGTGTTACCGATCTTTGGCTCAAGAATTCTGACACTGAATCCTGTGCCAAGATGCTCTTCAATAATCCTGCAGTGGGAGCAGCCCCTTTATAAATCAAGGAGTCAGAAGAGGGGCTTTCCAGGTGCTCCAGTGGCTAAGAATCCACCTGCCAATGCAGGGACCATGGGTTTGATCCCTGGATCAGGAAGATCCCACATGCCTTGGAGCAACTAAGCCCGTGTGCCACAGCTACTGAGCCCACTGAGTCTGTGTTCTAGAGTCTGTGAACTGCAACTACTGATGCCTGTGTGCCTGGAACAGAGCTCTGCACCAAGAGAAGCCATGACAATGAGAAGCCTGCCCACCACAACTAAAGAACAGCCCCAGCTCGCTACAGCTAGAGAAAGCCTGTGCGCAGCAATGAAGACCCAGCAGCCAAAAAACAAAAAAAAATAATTAATTTTAAAAAACTTAGAAAGGGGAGAGGGGCAGGAGAGACACTGGAATGTCTATCTGATCATTTGTGGAATTAAAAAAAAACCAAAAACCACTATCTTCAGTCGAAGTAGTAGCTACGGTTAAAAGGAAAAAGGACTGACTAACTAAAAGCTGTAATACTAATAATTTCCACAGTTTTAACCGTAACACAATTTTAAATTCAATTCTTTTAGGATTAGTATTTTGATCTATGATTAAAATTTAATAGGGATTCTACAGCCAGCTTCTGCTGATTGTTAAAAAAAAATCTAATTTCATTAAAAACTTCATGAATATTATCAAAATTTGTTCTTTTATTTCAAATATCTATGAGAAAAATTTCAAATATATACACATAAATCAGTAATCAACTTGTCTTAAATTTTTTTTGACATGGAGATCATTTTATATTATTTAAAGTGGAATTTAACCTGTATTAAATTTAATTGTTGAAGAGGAACTGAAGAGCTTCTTGATGAAAGTGAGAGGAGAGTGAAAAAGTTGGCGTGAAACTCAACATTCAAGAAACTAAGATCATGGCATCCTGTCCCACCACTTCATGGCAAATAGATGGGGAAACAGTGGAAACAGTGACAGACTTTATTTTTGGGGGCTCCAAAATCACTGCAGATGGTGACTGCCGCCATGAAATTATAAGACACTTGCTCCTTGGAAGAAAAGCTATGACCAACCTAGGCAGCATATTAAAAAGCAGAGACATTATTTTGCCAAAAAGGTCCATCTAGTCAAAGCTATGGCTTTCCCAGTAGTCATATATGGATGTGAGAGCAGGACCATAAACAAAGTTTAGCACTGAAAAATTGATGCTTTTGAACTGTGGTGTTGGAGAAGACTCTTGAGAGTCCCTTGGACTGCAAAGAGATCAAACCAGTCAATCGTAAAGGAAATCAGTCCTGAATATTCATTGGAAGGACTGATGCTGAAGCTGAAGCTCCAATACTTTAGCCACCTGATTCGAAGAACTGATTCATTACAAAAGACCCTGATACTGGGAAAGATTGAAGGCAGGAGGAGAAGGTGACGACAGAGGATGAGATGGTTGGATGACATCACCAACTCAATGGACATGAGTGTGAGCAGGCTCCGGGAGTTGGTGATGGACAGGGAGGCCTGGCGTGCTGCAATCCATGGTGTCACAAAGAGTCGGAAATGACTGAGCGACTGAACTGAAATTTAATTGTCTACTTCAACCAAGACTTCTATAGAAAAATACTGCATGTTTGTTCTTCTGATAAAATACAGCAATTATTTACTATATTACTTCCCCAAAGCAAATCAGCCCAATTTCAACATACCCACTGGTGTGTTGAATTCCATGGAGAGGAGCCTGGTGGGTTACAGTCCATGGGGCCACAAAGAGTAGAACATGACTGAGCACACACACGGACAGGCAGCATATACATGCGATATATTTCACCATCCCTCCTATGGAAGCTGTTAGGGACACATTTTAGTGCTCAGACAGCCCTGGGTTCAAATGCTGACCTCTCCACTCATTAGGTATATTACCTTAGACAAACTACTGGCTTCCTTGGCTCTAAAATGGGAATTGTTGTTGTTTTGTCACTAAGTCGTGCCTGACTCTTTTGTGAGCAAATGGACTAGAGCCCACCAGGTTCCTCTGTCCATGGGATTTTCCCGGCAAGAATGCTGGAGTATGTTGCCATTTCCTTCTCCAAAATGGGCATAAGAATCTTTACATTTGTCAGAGCTTAGTTACAATAACTATGAAGACTTAAATACAATCTGGCATGTAGTAATGACTTTAAAATAGCTGCTCTTAGTATTACTGAAGGAGTTTGAGTCTTTCAGAGCTCATTAGTGCTTGATCAGTGAATGTGATCTTGGACTAGGCAGGCCTCTGCCCAAATCTGCTGCAGTGGTGACTAAGCTCCCACTCAGCAAGTCACTGGACCTATGGCACTGGCAGCTGTGGCTGCATCTGCTGGGCAGAGGCACGGGCAGCTCATGCCAGGCACACACACACAACTCCACGAAGCAGCAAACAGCCAGGGCCTCCCTCTTATATACCTCAAACCAACACTACGGGTCTGTGGTTTGTCCACGCAGTACAGAAATGTGCTTTTTACTCCGAATGAGGCTTAAGAAAATAATGGTTACAAAAATAGAACCATTTCACCCTTCCTGGGACCGCTCACCTACCTACCAGTATAGGATAAGAACTGGTAATTACACTTTTCTAAGAATGTCAGAGTCTTAATCTAGGTCTGCTCAATACCAGCTACAGTGAAAGATAAAACTTCAGTCAACATGAAACCCACTTTAAAGACAAAGAGTATATATCTATATACATATCTATATATAAAATGAAAAAAAGACTTTTAAAAATTTAAAGCTGGTTAGAAAATTCTTATGTTATATGTGAATGAACAATATTGCTAAAAGGAAACTAGGTCCTTTTATTATAAAAAGCAGCTTTCAACAGTTAAAAACAGTATCAAATATAATAGCATTCCTTGAAATTCTAACCCCATGATTATGATTTCTAATTAACAGGATTGGCTTTGACACCTGTGACTATAACATGATTTTACTAAGCCTGAGTGAATTTGACTAGACATCAGGAAAATGGAAGGGCAGAGAATTTAAAGAGTCAGCAGACCTGGGGGCTTACTGCTTATTTTACTGTCTAACCCTGACCACCTCTAAACCCATGGATTCTTATTTCTCCTTCTGTAGAATACTGATAAGACTATTTCTCTCCTTTGTTTGCTGTGAGTGTCAAACTAGACTCATCTACTTAGAAGTGTTGTATGAACACTGAAGACTTGTCGCACCAGGTGGCTATTGCTAGAGAAGCCACATCTTACCATGGATTTATTAAACAGACTTGGGTTGTTGGGAACAAATCTGGAAGCTGGGAGGGTAGTCCCTGGGCACACCACACAAGGAGAACTCTGCCCTCATTACTGGGCAGAACTGCCAAGCTCCCTGAGAACGAGTCCATGCCAACACAGACCCAGTGGATAACAGGCTACTAGCTGCATGGAAATCTCATCTTTTTTTAAATTCTGGAGATACAGTTTTCTTTATTTTGATTCTATAAATTTGGGTGGAGGGACAAAGCAGGAAGATGGACAAACTCACATGACATTAAAGATCATGGATACTGAAGGCCTAAGACAAAAACAAATCAAGATATTAATCACAATCTCCCCCAATTTTTAAAAATCCAACTCAGTCTCATATGAGCACAGTTATGTTTAGGTGTCAAAGGTGATATACAGACATGAGGCCAGATGGGAAGATGACTTCTATTCCTTCATCTTCAGAAATACAAGAAGCCGTTTACAGCCACCAGAAGAAAACTAAATAACTACAGTTCACACAGCCAACACTCAAGCCTTCATTGCCAGTTATAATGCTATTTGGGGAAGAAGTGGAGATTTGGTTTTTTCACTTTAAAAATATTAAATGCCTGACAGCTTTTGTTAAAGTATTAACATTTATTAAATATTTACCATATGCCAGACACTATTCTAAGTGCTCTGGATGTAAAAATTTAATTCTCATAATAATCTTAAGAGACTAGTACTATTATTGTCCCTACTTTTTAGAAGAGGAAACCATGGCACAGAGAAGTTATAAAACTTGCCCAAGGTCACATACCTCAATAGGGGAAAAGCCAAGACCTGAATCCAGGCAGCCTGCAACCAGAGATCAAACTCTGAACTAATAAATACTCTACCGCCTAGTAAAATGATAAATAATTAAGTAGAATATATACTTAAAAAAAAAAAGCATCTCCTAAAGGCCTACTATTCTTACACATATGAAACAAAAGATTTAAAGACACTAGATTTAAATGGAAGTTCATGGGCCAGTCTCCATTTATTAGTTAATTAATCATGTCATCACATTTATTTGACTTGGGTGCTTGAGGGATAGGAGGTGAAGAGGAAGCAAGTTACTGAGAAAAGTAACTACCACTATAAAAATACTGTTGCTCATCTGGAAATGCCTGACTAATCTAGTCTTCATAAACAGGTTTGATCCTGACCAGTCTCCCTTCTACTCCCAGTTCCCCAAACCCTCTCCTTGTAGGGATCCAGCACTTCCTCATGTTGCCCTTTGTTTGTCCAAAAGCCCTGATCAATCATCTCCTGCTGTGCCATCACAATAGAATTTTGCAGCCCAGAGCACTCTTCTTCATCAAGTCCTCTTCAAGTTGGCTCCAGTGGCTGAAGTCAACCAGATATGAAGGCAGAAAGGGTATATCAGACTAACTAAAGCACTAAAGCTTCCCAGGTGGCCCAGTGTGAAGAATCTGCCCCGCAAACAGGATCATCAGTACCATCTTTCTAGATTCCACATACATGTGTTAATATACAATATTTGTTTTCCTCTTTCTGACTTACTTCACTCTGTGTAATAGGCTCTAGGTTCATCCACTTCATTAGTACTGACTCAAATGTGTTCCTTTTTATGGCTGAGTAATATTCCATGTGTATGTGTGCACGCACGCACATATATACCATAGCTTCTTTATCCATTCAACTGTCAATGGATACTGAGGTTGCTTCCATGTCTTGGCTATTATAAACAGTGCTGCAGTGAACACTCGGGGACACATGTTCAAAAGGAACTCTTGATTTTACCTCCCTAATCTGTTGCACCCATACTCTTTCACCTCAGTTCAAACCATCCAGAATGCATCCCTTTAGGTGCTTAGGCCAAAATGCCTACAGTTAATACTGACTCCTCTCTCTCATTACCCATTACCCAATCTGTCAGAAGGTCCTGTTGGCTCTGATTCTATCCACCCTACCATACTCTCCACCTGAATTACTCCAACTGCCTCCTAATGAGTCTCACTGCTTCTCCCTGCACGTCCTTCACCTTCAGATTGATAATTCTCAACACAGAAGCCAGAAAGAAGAGAAATAAAAGAAAAAAATATGAGACATGAACTTAAATTCGTAAATAATAAGACACATGAAGTACAGCTGACCCCTGAATAACCTGAGTTTGAACTGTGTGGCTCCACCTACAGACAGATTTTTATTCAATAAATACTACAGTACTACCTGATCCATGGTTGGTTGAATCTGTGGATGCAGAGACACAGCCATGAGACTTCAGCAACCTCAGATTTTGGTATCTGTGGTGGGCCCTGGAAGCAACCCTCCACGGGTACTGGAAGATGACTATAACTAACTGTAACACTTACACCTATATCATGACTACAGCAATGATGAAGTACAGGCTACTAACAGGTATGCTGACAGGAAACTCAAATACTGTAAAAGGCACTGCTGTCTGTGACACAGGTTTTTTAAGACTGGGACAATACTTTTTCAAATTCTAATTAAATATGTTTTCCCTTAATTGGGGCTTCTCTAGTGGCTCAGATGTTAAAGAAATACTACTACTAGGTTAATAGTAAAAGTCACTATTTATATTTCTACCTCTTGATATAATGAAAAGATTGCGAGTACACATTCAAATGACCCCTGGAAGCAAAATGGAGTAGAAATGGCAGTTAATAGCCTATTTTTCTGAAAGGCATTATTTATTGTCTTAAAAAAAAGCAATATTTAATAATTTCATCCCTCACAGTCCTCATTCGGACAAGGCAAAATTTGCAAAGAATCTGCACAGTAACATACTCCAGTGGCTAGAGCAGCTCACAGGAGAAAGTATTAAAGTGAATGGAACATTAAATCAACTGGCTAGAAATAGTATAGCTTTCAGTGTTATCTGTTTATACCTATTTTTTAAAGTGAGAACATTTTAAAGTAGCAATCTCCTTCTGAAGAACAAACATATGTTAAATATTTAATTTCTTGAGGCTATAATGAAATCATCAAGAATGAAAAGCGTCAACAAATTTTTCCCTTACAGAGATATCTGAAGTTTAGGTTACTCCAAACCATCAATATTTCTACTTATCTTCCAACTAGAACTTTATTTACTTATATATCATTTATCCATTCAATTACCATAAAGCCCAGAGCCCCTAAAAAGGAAAGCTTGTTTCTATCAAACTAGAAAACGAATACTGTTTTTAAAAAGCAGTCGTCTGCTTCTGATCCATATTCATCTTCAGACCAAGATGTACTTGTTTATCCCCAAACACATCATGCTCCTTATGTGCCTTTCTAGGTTCTGTATATGCTATTTCCCAGGCTATTCGAGAATGCCTTCTCCTGCCTCCCTGCAGACCAACTCACCTTTAAAGTGTCGGCTCAAATGACCTCCACAGGCAGTCCCCCTTAACCTCTGCCGCTGCAGTGCTCCCCCGTGGGCTCCCACAGCACCTCCTGCATTCCATTATTTTTCTTTTTAAAGTTTCTTTATACTGGGGTATGTTCAGTGGCTCAGATGGTAAAGAATTTGCCTGCAATGCAGGAGACCTGGGTTTGATCCATGGGTTGGGAGGATCCCCTGGAGAAGGAAATGGCCACCCACTCCTGTATTCTTGCCTGGAGAATTCCATGGACAGAGAAGCCTGGTGGGCAACAGTCCACGGTGTCACAAAGAGTCAGACACAACTGAGTGACTAACACTATTACTATCACGGTTGATTAATAATAATGCGGTGACAGTTTCATGAGAACAGCTAAGGGACTCAGCTATACATATACATGTATCCATTCTCCCTTTCATTTCACTAATGCATCATTTATAACATGACCATAACCACTCACCCTAGTAAACTCTCTGGGAGTCAAAAGACTGGGCCATACCATGTCCAACAAAACTGCTGATGAAGAGAACAGCTATGGAAGATAATGGTGAAAGGCTCCGATCATTTTACAAAAGATCCAAACTTGGAGGTCTACTATTTCCTACAGTTTTGTGTTGGGACTTCCCTGGTGATTCAGTGATTAAGAATTCACTACCAATGTAGGGAACACAAGTTTGATCGCTGGTGGGGGAACTGAGATCCCACATACCAAGGGGCCACTCAGCCCTTTCACTGCAATCAGAAAAGCCCGTGTGCTCCAACTAGAGAAGTCACATCACAACTAAGACTCCGCGTGCCACAGCTAAGACCCGACACAGCCTAATACATAAATAAACATTAAACAAAAGAAAACCAAATTTGGCATATATACTACCAATCCTATCAATTTAAGGTTCAGCCAGTAGATTTTTTCCCCAGGGAAGAAATACATCTCCACAACTGACATTTAAAACAAGTGCCTTTGATTCACACAAAGTCTATTAAATGCATATAAACATTCACACTTATCAGATATTTACCAGAAAAAAAAAATTCCCCTATTTAGATTATGATTCATCCAAAAAATAGTAAGCACACACACAAAAAAGCATACCACAGACACTTCACAGGGAAAGTGGGTGTGGTTACTGAATACTACAACTCATGCCTTTCAGGGTCAAAAAGTGCTTGAACGTGGGCAAACTCCAAGAGATAGCGAGGGACAGGGAGGCCTGGCGTGCTGCAGTCCATTGGGTCACAAAGAGTAGGACACGACTTGGCAACTGAACAGCAACAAGAAGACTAAACTCCCACTGTAAACTGTAGAACCATGTGTGTACTTACGATTACCACCTACAATGTCTGGTCAAAAGATAGAGAAAGGAAGTATGAGAGGTGAGTACATAGCACAGCAGAAACACCCATGCACAAAACTTAGCCACCAGAGCCACTAAAGTAATCTACAGAGATGGACAGGGGATTCAAGAGGTATGCAATTACCATATGTACACTCATGCTTTATAAGATCACGGTTTCATTTCATCTTCACAGCCACCATGGAAGACAGTTATTGTTAACCTCGATTTAATGGTTTAATGATTTCCGATAAGCCCGGAAAGATAAAAGCAACCTCACTTGTCCCATGTGCCCCCATCTCTCTCAATGGACAATGGCCCCAGTTCTCTGAGCCTGCACCACAAATCAGGTACTAGGGACGGATATATACGTGGGGTGACCACTCATCCAGGTTTGCCTGGAATAGCCAGAGTTTGCATTGGTATCCCAGCATAATTATCAATAGCACCATGGTTCAGAGAGTAAAGAATGTGCCTACAACGCAAGAGACCGGAGTTCGATCCCTGGGTCAGGAAGAAACCCTGGAGAAGGGAATGGCTAGCCACTCCAGTATTCTTGCCTGGAGAATTCCATGGACAGAGGAGTCCAGCAGGTTAGAGTCTATGGATCACAAAGAGTCAGACACGACTGAGTGACTAACACTTTCACTTTACTTTCACTCTCTAAAGTGTCAGGTTTGAACAATTATATAGTCTCCTTAAGCATAAAAGAAAGAAAATCTACTTACATAAAAATATATCTAGCCTTTGTCTGAAACAAGACTGAAACATTTGGGGAGAGCATCACTATTTTGATAAAAATGATGACTGTTATCATTCATTGAATTTTTGACATACAAAGTCCTTTACACATGTAACTTACTCTTCAGTTTAGTTCACTTGCTCAGTCGTGTCCGACTCTTTGCGACCTCATGAACCACAGCACGCCAGGCCTCCCTGTCCATTACTAACTCCTGGAGTTCACCCAAACTTATGTCCATCGAGTCAGTGATGCCATCCAGCCATCTCATCCTCTGTCGTCCCCTTCTCCTCCTGCCCCCAATCCCTCCCAGCATCAAAGTCTTTTCCAATGAGTCAGCTCTTCATATAAGGTGGCCAAAGTATTGGAGTTTCAGCTTTAGCATCAGTGCTTCCAGTGAAAACCCAGGACTTCTCACACTCCTTGCAGTCTAAGGGACTCTCAAGAGTCTTCTCCAACACCACAGTTCAAAAGCATCAATTCTTCGGTGCTCAGCCTTCTTCATAGTCCAACTCTCACATCCATACATGACCACTGGAAAAAACATAGCCTTGACTAGACGGACCTTTGTTGGCAAGTAATGTTTCTGCTTTCTAATATGCTATCTAGGTTGGTCATAACTTTTCTTCCAAGGAGTGTCTTTTAATTTCATGGCTACATCACCACCTGCAGTGATTTTGGAGCCCCCTCAAAATAAAGTCTGACACTGTTTCCACTGGTTCCCCATCTGTTTGCCATGAAGTGATGGGACCGGATGCCATGATCTTAGTTTTCTGACTATTGAGCTTTAACCAACTTTTTCACTCTCCTCTTTCACTTTCATCAAGAGGCTTTTTATTTTTAGTTCCTCTTCACTTTCTGCCATAAGGGTGGTATCATCTGCATATCTGGGGTTCTTGGTATTTCTCCCGGCAATCTTGATTCCAGCTTGTGCTTCCTCCAGCCCAGCATTTCTCATGATGTACTCTGCATAGAAGTTAAATAGCAGGGTTACAATATACAACCTTGACATACTCCTTTTCCTATTGGGAACCAGTCTGTTGTTTCAGGTCCAGTTCTAACTGTTGCTTCCTGAGCTGCATATAGGTTTCTCAAGAGGCAGGTCAGGTGGTTTGATATTCCCATCTCTTTCAGAATTTTCCACAGTTTATTGTGATCCACACAGTCAAAGGTTTTGGCATAGTCAATAAAGCAGAAGTAGATGTTTTCCTGGAACTCTCTTGCTTTTTGGATGATCCAGCGAATGTTGGCAATTTGATCTCTGGTTCCTCTGCCTTTTCTAAAACCACCTTGAACATCTGGGAATTCACGGTTCATGTATTGTTGAAGCCTGGCTTGGAGAATTTTGAGCATTACTTTACTAGCGTGTGAGGTGAGTGCAATTGCATGGTCGTTTGAGCATTCTTTGGCATTGCCTTTCTTTGGGATTGGAATGAAAACTGACCTTCTCCAGTCCTGTGGCCACTGCTGAGTTTTCCAAATTTGCTGGCATATTGAGTGCAGCACTTTCACAGTATAATCTTTCAGGATTTGAAATAGCTCCACTGGAATTCTATCACCTCCACTAGCTTTGTTCATAGTGGTGCTTTCTAAGTAAGGCCCACTTGACTTCACATTCCAGGATGTCTGGCTCTAGGTGAGTGATCACACCATCATGATTATCTTGGTCGTAAAGATCTTTTTTGTACAGTTCTTCTGTGTATTCTTGCCACCTTTTCTTAGTATCTTCCGCTTCTGTTAGGTCCATACCATTTCTGTCCTCTATTGAGCCCATCTTTGCATGAAATGTTCCCTTGGTATCTCTAATTTTCTTGAAGAGATCTCTAGTCTTTCCCATTCTGTTGTTTCTCTCTATTTCTTTGCACTGATCACTGAGAAAGGCTTTCTTATCTCTCCTTGCTATTCTTTGGAACTCTGCTTTCAGATGCTTATATCTTTCCTTTTCTCCTTTGCTTTTCGCTTCTCTTCTTTTCACAGCTATTTGTAAGGCCTCCTAAGACAGCCAGTTTGCTTTTTTGCATTTCTTTTCCATGGGGATGGTCTTGATCCCTGTCTCCTGTACAATGTCACGAACTTTCGTCCATAGTTCATCAGGCACTCTGTCTATCAGATCTAGTCCCTTAAATCTATTTCTCACTTCCACTGTATAATCATAAGGGATTTGATTTAGGTCATACCTGAATGGTCTAGTGGTTTTCCCCACTTTCTTCAATTTAAGTCTGAATTTGGCAATAAGGCGTTCATGATCTGAGCCACAGTCAGCTCCTGGTCTTGTTTTTGTTGACTGTATAGAGCTTCTCCATCTTTGGCTGCAAAGAATATAATCAATCTGATTGGGGTGTTGACCATCTGGTGATGTCCATGTGCAGAGTCTTCTCTTGTGTTGCTGGAAGAGTGTGTTTGCTATGACGAATGCAAAGTCTGAGTTTTTGGCAAAACTCTGTTAGCCTTTGTCCTTCTTCATTCTGTACTCCAAGGCCAAATTTGCCTCTTACTCCAGGTGTTTCTTGACTTTCTACTTTTGCATTCTAGTCTCCTATAATGAAAAGGACATCTTTTTTGGGTGTTAGTTCTAAAAGGTCTTATAGGTCTTCATAGAACTGTTCAACTTCAGCTTCTTCAGCATTACTGGTTGGGGGCATAGGCTTGGATTACTGTGATATTGAACGGTTTTCCTCGGAAACGAATAGAGATCATTCTGTCGTTTTTGAGACTGCATCCAAGTACTGCATTTTGGACTCTTCTGTTGACCATGATGGCTACTCCATTTCTTCTGAGGGATTCCTGCCCACAGTAGTAATAACTTACTCTTACCCAACATCAAATGAGAAAACTGCAATAGAGGATTCCAATCACACAGAGAACTGAATGGTACCTGGACTGAATGGTCCATTCAGGTAGATGGAGGCACTGTCTCAGTTCACTGGGACAGAAACCAGGTCACAGACGACGACTCTACCAGGACGAACGTCACTGGTGCATTCAGGAGGAGATGCAGACAGTCTCACAATTACCCACTAATCTCATTTCACAAACCCAGCCAAATGGAGGAATGCAAACCAGCAATAAGTATTCACTGTAATAGTCAATGTGTAAGCTGATGGTCATATTTGCCTTTAAGATTATTCTGGTGATAAAAGGAGGCAACTTGTAAAGAATCCTGTGTAATACACACACATACACGTGTGTGTGCGCACAGACGCAGCAACTGTTATATAATTTTAAAAAAGTTACAAATACATATTCCTTGCATACAAAGATACCCAAGAAACTGTTAACAGTGGTACTTTTAGTTAAAAGATGAAAAATGAAAGGAGGTAATCTTATTTTGCATTTTATCCCTTTCTATACATTTTGTACTTACTGAATTACTTTAAGTTAGCAATTTCTTTCAATATATAAGTTAATCCTTAGTCACAAAGGGGCTCTGGTGCCCTCAAATCTATAAGCATTACTGGAAAATATTGAGCTGTATTCAGAAAAAATAGCACAAGTAAATTAACAAGGTAATACTTCAGCACTGAGAGGTACAGCATCTCTGTGAAAAGAAGGAACTGGGGACAGAAGCAAGACTGGTTAGGACAATATTGTTTATGAAGACTAGATTAGAATAGGTATATTTCCTAAAATTCCTTAAATTTCTTGAGCAGGCATAGTCATGTAAACAAAGTGGAGTCAATGGGGAAATGGGGCAGAAACAAATCATAAATCAAAGTATCTATGAAATTAAAATAAATATCCTAATTATCTCATTCAATCTATGAAGATTTTATTAAGTTGATTCAGTGTCGCTGGCAATCAATCCTGGAACATTTAGACTGCCGTGACACTTGATATCACAGGCACGGGGAAAGGGAAAAGGAAAGGGAGGAGATTTAAACATAGGGAGCCACTGCTCTTTATCATTCCCAGGGATTCTGGGTCCCACTTCGGGAAAGCACAATCCCAGATACACAGCTACACGCCACAGTCTAATATGAATGGCAGCCTGGGAATGCAGACTGTCCAGCCCTGCCCGGAGACTGATGATCCCTTCAACACTTGATTCCGTGTATAGTCCATCTCAAGAAATATGTCTTTATAGTAAAATTTTCAATAAGGCATAGGATGAATCTCAGACACGGTCACAGTCATGGTCAAACTTTAAAAAAAAAATCTATTTTCAAATTTCTGAATACAAATATATTTGTTTTAGAGAACCTGTAATAAACTACCTACAGATAAACAGGTAAATAGGTAGACAAAAAGATTATAGTACCGGCCACAGAGTAGTCTGTCTTCTAGTTGCATTACATGAGCAGTTTGATCTTTTTTATTTCTCCCAGTGCCAACATCAGGAATTCCATATGTCTGCTTATGTTACATTTTGCATGCAGGTCACTCATACCACATGATATTAAAGCTGAACAAACCTTCACTCATACCACATGATATTAAAGCTGAACAAACCTTTAGGTCTACACCTGTTTGTATTTTTGTTTAAACTGTCCACTAGGAACTATTTAATAGAATCTAAGTTTTCTTTAAGTTGTTACAGAATATTGAGCAGAGTTATACAAGAGGTTCTTGTTGGTTATCTATTTTAAATATAGTAATGTGTACCTGTCAATCTCAAACTCCAAAGATATATACAGGGGGCCAAGAGGCACAAGATGCCAAGAAAAGATGCTCAACATTGCTGATTATTAGAGAAATGCAAATCAAAACTACAATGAGATATTACCTCACACCAGTCTGTATGGCCATCATCAGAAAATCTATAGTAAATGCTTGAGAGGATGTGGAGAAAAGGGAACCCTCCTAAACTGTTTGTGGGAATGTACACTGTATAATGACTATGGAGAACAGTATGGAGGTTCCTTAAAAAACTAAAAAGAACTACAAACTGATTTTTTCAAAAACATTTACTTATTTATTTTTGGCTGTGCGGGGTCCTCATTTTGGCGCATGAACTCTTGGCTGCAATACTGTGCTCAGTAGCTGTGGTGCACAGCCATGGCTGCCCAGCGGGCACGTGGGATCTTAGTTCCCAGACCAGGGATCGAACCCAAACACACGTCCCCTGCACTGGCAAGCGAATTCCTAACTACTGGACCACCAGGGAAGTTCCTACGAACTAATTTTTAACTGGGCATTTATTTTCTTACTGACTTGAAGGAGTTCTTTACATATGGGTATTAACTCTAAAAATATATATGTAATAATATTCACACATACACACACACAC
Organism: Oryx dammah; assembly: GCF_014754425.2. Classification (NCBI taxonomy): domain Eukaryota; kingdom Metazoa; phylum Chordata; class Mammalia; order Artiodactyla; family Bovidae; genus Oryx; species Oryx dammah. The sequence continues at coordinate 34,813,286 of NW_024070213.1, read as the reverse complement.
ATAGAGAGAGAATACTTTTTATGAGTTGACATATGCAAATTTTAATTTTTTTAATGTAACTATATATATAAATCACTCTCTTTTTAAATCTTTATATCTGTATTTTACTTTATCTTTCCCTAAAAACCCCAAGTAAGTCATTTCTGAACATTCTCTTCTAGTGTATTTATTACTACATTTTTATATTTGTTAGCTGTTACTTTTAATCAATATAACATTCTTCTGGGCTGTCTATTCTGTTTCAAGTACTGTTCTACCTTATGCTATTTTTGACATCATGCTATTTTTGAATCACTATTTATTAAAAAGCAGAGACATTACTTTGTCCACAAAGGTCCATCTAGCCAAGGGTATAGTTTATCCAGTAGTCATGTATGGATGAGAGAGTTGGACTGTAAAGAAAGCTGAGTGCAGAAGAATTGATGCTTTTGAACTGTGGTGTTGGAGAAGACTCTTGAGAGTCCCTTGGACTGCAAGGAGATCCAACCAGTCCATCCTAAAGGAGATCAGTCCTGAGTGTTTATTGGAAGGAGTGATGTTGAAGCTGAAACTCCAATACTTTGCCACCTGATGTGAAGAGCTGAATCACTGGAAAAGACCCTGATGCTGGGAAAGATTGAGGGCAGGAGGAGAGGTGGACGACAGAGGATGAGATGGTTGGATGGCATCATCGACTCAATGGACATGAGTTTGGGTAGACTCTGGCAGTTGGTGATGGACAGGGAGGCCTGGTGTGCTGCGGTTCATGGTGTCGCAAAGAGTCGGACACAACTGAGCGACTGAATTGAACTGAGTTCACCTTTATTATCCTTTATATAAATATTTCTTGGCTCTTATTTATTTTATAAATATGAAATTCAGAATCACCTGTAAAAAATTCCTGCTGATATTTTGATTAGATTATATTAAACTTATAAATCGATGTAAAGAGATGGAAAATAATTAATGAATTGTCTTCCATTGGGAGTCTCTGCATCCTGAAAGAAAGTTAATGGTTTCCTTCCTACATGCCATTTGCAGTTCTCACAAAGTTTAATCCTCAGCACAATTTTTGTTGCTACTATGAATGGGTTCCTCTTTTCTCACATTTTGGAACAGGTTATTATTACTATATAGATCATGATATTGCCATTATTTGCACTGGAACTTTACTACAGTCTATCAATTTTAGTTGATTGTCTGTGATTTTTTTCATTATCTACAAATAATTTTATCCTCCTTTCCATCCGTTTTCTCTCTTGCACTTTTTTCTTAATATACTGATTAGGTATTTCAAAGATATTTTGGGCAGTAGTGTTGACAGCTAGTTTGCTGCTTATTCTAATAGGAGAAAAAAAATCCTGTGTTTCACCATTACTGGTATTTTGGCTATTAACAGCTTGATTCCAATTTTGTTTATACAATTATAGCTACTTCCCAGACAACAGAAAGAGCTGAAATATCTCTCAACAGTGAGACAGAGGGTGATTTTATTTTGCTTCACATTTTCCCGGTAAATTATTGACTAGGTTTTCTCAATCTACCTTTCTATATTTTAAAATTCCAATTTTACTGATTTATGTTTTTTTAAAAAATCATCCATTTGATTAAGATTCTCAAACATATGTGGAGAAGTATATATAAAAGCATTACCACTTTTCATTTAGATAACTACAGTTATATCCCATAACTGTTCATTGTGTATATATTTATTAAATGAGACTAGCCATAAACTCTTCCAATTTATTTTCCATGTTTCCTAAATTGAATGGACACACACATCCTTACCTCACTATTTCTAAAATTTCTTGCTTCAGGAGAACACTTTTAACTCCAAATAATCTTGGTTAGCAATGAGTATCTTGCAGAAGGCAAGAAAGAAGCAAACCCTAAAAAAAACTTTCTCTTTAGAAATATTGTACTGTTCCTTGTAAAAGATAACAGATCTAAACATAATATCTAGATACAAATTTCTCAAAGTAAACCTATTCTGCTAATAAAAATGACCTTCATCTTCTTTTTTAAAATATATTCATGCTTAAGACCACAGTCCAAGATGTCATAAAATATTAACAATCTGATATTAGGAAATTCATAACATCCCCAAATCACAACTTCATGAAAACCAGATTCTAATACTGTTTAAGACTTGCACATTAATAAATGTGTGTGGCAATCTCTTCAAATCTTCAGCAAATCCTGTTTCTTTCATATTTCATTAAGTAACCATTATACTGAATCTGTCTTGCCATCTAAAATAGCTTGAGATACATTATCAGAAATATATCAACTTCTAATACAAACAGCTACATTTTTCATTTTTACCGTACCAGGAAAATTTCAAAGTGCCAAAAAATGCAAACTGCTAACCATTTCCTAAAAACAGAAATGAAATAATTAGGTCACAATAGATGGCTCCTTTCTCCTAGAAAAAAAAAGATGATGATGAATGCAACTGGAATGTTTATTGTCACTGAAATTCTTTAGGCCTGGATTCCAGGCCTTGATGCAGGTTACTATGACAACTTAAATTACAGAAAATATTCCTCCTTCTTTCTCTACAAGACCATTTCAAGCCTCCTGAAGCCTGTTTGGATCAATCTATAACAACAAAAAAACACCTCTTTACAAGTTTTAACAAAAATGCCCCCATCTAAACCCTTAAAACCAAGAACAAGCATATAAAAACAAATTCCATTAAATCTACAGGGGATAGAACACCTAACCTGAAAATGTACATACAAAGCTTCAAATATAAAATGCTGAGAGTACTCTGAAACTGCTCCCCATTACCAGAGGCACAGGGTGTATTACCACCATATGCTTCATTACAGAAACTATGGGAAATTACTTGCAAGGCAGTTTTGAAAGAAGATTATAGAACTAAGCCGTGTTTACCATTATTTTCCCCTCACTAATGCTTTTTACAGGAAAGCACCAGAAAAGGAGGGTAGGGGAATACTACAGTGCTATTTAGAACAGAAAGAAGCATAAATAAGCAATCTGTAAAATCTAAACTTGGTTTTACCTCATCTTTTACACAAAACATGGGCTTTATTTTATAGTTAGCTCTCACACAGCCTCAACTTTATAAAACTAAGTAAGATGCCTTTTGATAAATAACACTGTGAATTATTCTCTATCTTCATTCTCTAAGAGAATAATAGCTTAGGAGAAATTGCATTGTGATGAAGAAAGGTGACGTAGTAGAGTTATTCTGATTTTTAAGTCAGTAAAAATTTAAAGTAGCTGCATTCAAAAAAAAGAGGTAGTTTTACAATAAAGCAATACTAAGAATTTCAATGTTGGTTTTGCTGCTCATCAAAGTTAACATGACTAAAACGACATGCTTCATTTGAGAAGGCTAGGAAACTCACATGTGCTGTTCCTGTGAGTAAGCTGGCTCAGTATTTAAATGGGCAAAAAAGTTTTGTTAGTTCAAACAAAGTTTTATTTAAAAAAGAAAAACAGAGCAGTATGCTTAATGCTAAAGGGGTCTCTTTGCTCTTGAAGTCAAGAATCAAAGACTGTTACTGAGCATTTGAGAAAAAACAGTGAAAAATGAAAACTTTTCAGCAGTTAACTCCAAGCAACTCAGATATCGCTGTCCTATTTGTATTAGTAAGTAAGTACTAGTGTTCCAAGAGAAACAAAATAATTGAAGCATTCAAATCCAAATGTATACAATCCTTAAATGTTAAACCTGAAGCACAGTTCCTTCATGGTGTAACTTAAACATCAATCCTCCTGTATTGAAAATAATGAATGTGTAAGAGAAAGACCTGTAGAACAGTTCTGTCAATAATAGGAGCTAAAACTAAAACTTAAGTGATGATACAATCATGGAGAGAACTTTAGTCAATGGAGCTACATAATACAATACAATTCTTCCTTATGCTTTTTTTTTCTTTTTTCTTTTTTTGATCATGCCCACTGCATATACTTATTGTTTTTTTAAATTTTAATTGCAGGCTAATGACTTTACAATAGTGTGGTGGTTTTGCCATACATTGACATGAATCAGCCATGGGTGTACATGTGTTCCCCATCCAGACCCTCCCTCCCACCTCCCTCCCCATCCCATCCCTCAGGGTCATCCCAGTACACCAGCCCTGAGCACCGTCTCATGCATCGAACCTGGACTGGCAATCTATTTCACATATGATAATATACATGTTTCAGTGCTATTCTCTCAAATCATCCCACCCTCGCCTTCTCCCAGAGTCCAAAAGACTGTTCTTCACATCTGTGTCTCTTGGTTTTTTTCTTTAGACTATATTACAAATTGCAGGGCTCAACTAGGATTTTTCAGTGCTCATATGAATATAATGAATTTACCTTATTACAACCAGACTACCCTTCATTCTCAACACTTGGAGCCTTCTAGTCATAATTTTTGCAAATGCCAGAGCAATGCAGTAGAGTCCACAAGAGAACTGAACTGATGTGAACGTGAACTTGTGGTTTTAGGAATCCACTCCTTCCACAGCCTAGCAATTACTAGAAGGCTCTAAGGGGAAATTAATTTATAGGAGACCTTCAAAACTTATCATCTAGGCAAAAATGCAAGCACATAACTTTTGTAAATGAGGGACTAAGGAATTTATATGACAGCATGCTGGTTGGTGCCCTTAAAGAGTTTATTCACCTGTAAAATGCGAACAGTTTATTCGTAAGTGATTCACTGACTACAAACAAGGTCAAATTATTTCCCCTCTTGAGACCAATAAGTCACCTTAATGTTCAAGAGACAAGAGACCATACACATTGAGCATACAAAAATCAAGGGGAAAATGGTCGTGTATTCCCACCTCAGGGGCTTTTGTGCCCCGTTATTTAATGAAGCCAATTATTACATTCAGATGGAAACTCAAACTATAAGATATATTTCAGACTTACCAAGATCTTCTAATCTTCAACTGTTAGAAATTACTTCTCTGTTTTAAAAGAAATTGCCAAGTTTAAAGCATTTTAATAGAATAGTGCTCCGGAAGCCCAAGAATGGTGATACACCAGTTTGCAAAATTTTGCCTCAGACTCCAAGTTTGAATCTCACTGCCTTATAGAGGCAGTGAGACAAAAGATACTATTGCTAACCACGCTTTGTACTTATTTAAATGAACTGTTTACAAATGATTTGCTAGTGAACACAAGCTCAGAAAGTCTCTCAAAACTTTGAAAATTATTCTTTAAAAAGCCACTGGAAGTGGTAGTCTTCTAGGATGCAGGAATGGAGTACAAACCTGCTGACTCACCTTCTCGGGCTGGAGTCCCAACTGGGAGCAGTGTGAGGTAGTCTTGAGGAAGGGTGGAGCACCAGACAGGTCTTCTAGGAGGAGCTACGCAGGCACCTGAAAAGGTCCACAGTGTTCTTAGAATCCTGGCTAACTTTTATCTTAGACATGTTAAATCATTCCCATTTTAACTTTTAATGAAAGAGAAAAATACACAAGCTTTTAGCTTCAAATGGTTTTTCCAAAAAGAATTTTTCCTCCCCTCGTGGGCCCTCCCCTCTGGTCATCTGACTGCAACGCTTGTGGGGTAGATTGGTTTGGTTTCAATTAGTGTGCCTTTGAAAGAGGAATTTTCGTTGTTTCTCTAAAAGGTCATTTGATGGGCCCATGGTGTTCTAGGAAAGATGTTGTGCCTTCTTTTTCTCTGGACCAAAGTTCTCTGAAATACCACAATAATTTCTTAAAAGCAGTTTAGCAGTTAGACATTTGGAAAACTGCCTAACACCAGGGTCTAAAAATGAAGCTGAAGGGGAGAACTTGGGGTTTTCAGTCTTTAAAAAATAAAAACAAAAACATGCCACATTCTTCCTTGGTGAGTACAAATGACAACCACTGGCTAACCTAAGAAACAGGGTAACTTGGCACCAGTTCTTTTGACCATTCACTTGCCTAATACTGTGAGAATGTGAAACTCTGCCATGACATTAAAAGCCAAAGAAAGAAATCTTGGCCACAAGATGGGAATTGACGCAATTCTTATGTCTGCCACATTCAGACTATGCCTTTTGCAGACGTTTCTGGGTTTATTTATAGAAAGGTTGACTTTAGTAACAAGACCATGTTCCATTAATGACACTTTTTAAAAATATACCAAAACACCCAACTACTTTTATTATGAATAGGAAATACCACCCCCCAAAAGTTGATAGTCCTTAAAGTCTTAGCTATGACATAAAACAAAGTATCAAATTAGAAACAGTATAGAACTATCTGCTGCTGCTGCTAAGTCACTTCAGTCGTGTCCGACTCTGTGCGACCCCACAGAAGGCAGCCCACCAGGCTCCCCTATCCCTGGGATTCTCCAGGCAAGAACACTGGAGTGGGTTGCCATTTCCTTCTCCAATGCATGAAAGTGAAAAGTGAAAGTGAAGTCACTCAGTCATATCTGACTCTCAGCAACCCCATGGACTGCATCCTACCAGGCTCCTCCATCCATGGGATATTCCAGGCAAGAGTACTGGAGTGGGGTGCCATTGCCTTCTCCAACTATCTGGTGGACCCCAAATCTGAGGCAAGCTATCAGAAAATATATACATTCCAAACACAACCGAGGAAGGGAAAATTTCCCTCTTCCAGAGAGCACTGGGTTCTCCCTGTTCAGCTTCTACACCCCTGTGTGGAGACACTGCTTCCAAATCTGGTTACTAGTCAAGTACTTCATATAAGTCAATAGCTGTTGTAAAAGTGCCCTTCATTTTCAGGTTACTTTTTCCATGGTGTTACAGCTCCAAGTGCAGAGGTACATTAGTGCATGCTTCTAAGTTCTAAAGAAAAGAGTAGCACTCACATTAAAATATTCTCTAATGAAAATGAACAGGCTTTAAGCCAACTAGATACCATAGAATTCCTGTTTCATCATCTTCTATCAGATGGGTTAGAGCCTTCTGGCTTCAACAAGACCTACCTACCTCCTCAAGGAGCTATAAGACAGACACAGATTTGAAGCTAACACCCCTTTGGTAAAAGAACATGTCCACGGATTGTGACATTGTCCAAAAAGCAAGAGGGGTCCACCCTGCTAGGAGAGAGGGCTTGCAGAGAACTGGGTGGTGAATTCAGAGCCACGTGAGACGAGGCAAAATAGACTAATCACCCTGATTTCTACCTTGGACTTAGAAGCTAGCTATATGTAGTTTGGCTGGCAAAGGGATTCTTATTTATCTAATTCAGAATTTCTTTCCCCATCTATCTTCTTTTCTTTAAAGCCTCATCACTCTTTCTAGCTTTGCTTTTAAGCAAGTCTTTTGGAATTGGGAAGTGGGTACTTGAAAGTAGTTTTTAAAATTGACATGTGTTGTTGTTTAGTCGTAAAGTAGTGTCCAACTCTGTGACCCCATGGACTGCAGCACACCAGGCTTCCCTGTCCTTCACTGTCTCCCAGAGTTTGCTCAGATTCATGTCCATTGAGTCCAGGTGCTATCTAACCATCTCACCCTCTGCTGCTCCCTTCTCCTTTTGCATTCTATCTCTCCCAGCATGAGGGTCTTTTCCAATGAGTCAGCTCTTCACATCAGGTGGCCAACGTATTGAAGCTTCAGCTTCTGTATCAGTCCTTCCAATGAACATTCAGGGTTGATTTCCTTTAGGGTTGACTGGTTTGGTCTCCTTGCTGTCCAAGGGACTCTCAAGAGTCTTCTCTAGCACCAGAGTTCAAAAGCATCAGTTCTTCTGTGCTCAGCCTTCTTTATGGTCCAACTCTCACATCTGTACATGACTGGCTTCCTGCCAAAAACCAGATCATGTTTGCCAGGCTTGTGAGTAAACCATCTTGGCAGATCTTCTAGTTCCAGTCAAGCCTTCCTGTGGACCACTTACAGCACAGGAAAAAATCTGGGCTACAACCTCATGAAACATCCTGAGCCCCAGCTGCGGCCCCCCTCAGTACTTTCCTGACTTCCTAATACAAAGAAACTAGGTGAGATAAAATGCTTAAGTCCCTAAGTTTCTGGCAACTTGTTATGCAGCAATAGATACTGTCGCCCAAACAGCCTTTATTTAAATTAGCTCGTAAGAATGCAAACAGAAGTTGTTGATATAAATGAACACAGTATCAGGATACTATGGGCTTTCCAGGTGGTTTAGGGTAAAGAATCTGCCTGTCAACACAGAAGTCACATGAGATGCAACCCCTGGATAAGGAAGATTGCCTGGAGTAGTAAACGGCAAGCCACTCCAGTACTCTTGCCAGGATAATGCCATGGACAGAGGAGCCTGGCGGGCTACAGTCCATGGGGTCGCAAAGAGTCAGACATGATGAAGTGACTGTGCATGCGCGCATAAGGATACTGCAATTCCTATATACTGAGTCCAAGCAAAACAGGATGGTTAAGGGTAACTCGAGAGCAAAGCAAATTCCAGTTTCTAAGAGGTGTTGCCTTTTTTCCCCATTAGAATGCAGAAAATGCAAAAAAAAGAAAAAAAAATTTTTTTTTCCAAGAAGGCAGGCCCTTCATTTGCTTGTATTAATAGATGTCTCTGCACAACTGCTGATTAATTGTTTGATATATTCTCTTTCCCCAAACTAGGTTCACCAGGATGGATAATAAATGGATAGCAGGGGCATTTTTATTACTGTAGAAATCAGGAAAGAGCTTATCATTGCCTATTCAAGTCTCACAGGTGATATAAGAAAACGCCTAAAGGATGCTACTCTCTACTCTCCAAGATGCAGGAAAGTTCAAAAAGCACATTCCTTCTTATTGAAAAAAGAACACCATCTAACATTCAAATGTAAATATTCAACTGTAAATAAAATGTGATGGCACATTTTCATAAGTGCTATCCCTTTGTTTTCACAAAATAGAACCACAAATATAAAAATCAGAAATTCTCTTAAATTTCTAATTTTTTCTAATAAAAGAAAGGTAGGAACATTCAGTTTTTTTTTTCCCGTTTTTGATACCAAAGCTCACAGATGTCCCACATCTTTGAATCATCAGCTCTGCTAAAAGCAACATGCAAAGGTAGTAAGGAAAGTATCTTGGGTTCTACATATTCCATATGAAATATTAAAACAATAACATGACTACAGAAACAGTAACGGAGATTTTCTATGGAAATGAATCCATTATGAGGCTATCAGCTATATTAGTTTGTAAAGCAGAGGGCAATGGTAGTAACAGTAAAAATAATTATTCAATTTTAATAAACATTTACTAACTCCTTACTATATTTAAAATACAGTAGAAATTTAAGGGGCTTTCCTGGTGGCTCAGATGGTGAAGAATCTGCCTATAATGCAGGAGACTGGGGTTCAGTCCCTGCGTCGGGAAGATCCCATAGAGGAGGGAACAGCAACCCACTCCAGTACGCTTGGGGCTTCCCTGGTGGCTCAGATGGTTAAAAAAAAAAAAGATAGTAAAGAAATTATGAAGGTAAAGTAACAAATGAATTTCATTCTATCAACTGTGCAGCTTTGTGAGATGTAACTAATATTGTGTTGGCCAACCCAATATGTAGTAATAATACCACCAAATAAATGTTTTGGAAGCATTAAAGAGACTTGTAAAAAAAGCCTACAGTAGAGTTCATATCCTCAGAGATATTCAAGGAGTTTTTGTGAAATAAGTCTTTCTACTTGTATTATGGCTGTAAATTTTCTTAGCTTTTTCATATTAAGATGTTTGAAGTCCCTAGATGACAAAGATGAGGTTCACAAAGATTAGACAATTCGATTTGAACCCAGTTAATGTCTTTTAAATGGTTGAACCCATGTATCCTGTGGCTCCTGCACTGGCAGGTGGATTCTTTACCACTTGAGCCACGTGGAAGCCCAAGTAATAGTTCAGTTTGCTCAGTTGTATCCAACTCTTTGTAACCCCATGGGTTGTAGCATGCCAGGCTTCCCTGTCCATCACCAACTCCCGAAACTTGCTCAAACTCATGTCCATTGAGTCTTTGATGCCACCCAACAATCTCTTCCTCTGTTGTCTGCTTCTCCTCCTGCCTTCAATCTTTCCCAGCATCGGGGGCCTTTCCAATGAATCAGTTCTTTGCATCAGGTGGCCAAAATGTTGAAGCTTCAGCTTCATCATCAGTCTTTCCAATGAATATTCAGGACTGATTTCCTTTATGATTGACTGGTTTGATCTCCTTGCAGTCCAAGGGACTCTCAAGAGTCTTCTCCAACACCACAGTTCAAAAGCATCAATTCTTCGGCACTCAGCTTTCTTTACAGTCTAACTCTCATATCCATACATGACTACTGGAAAAACTATAGCTTTGACCAGATGGAGCTTTGTTGGCAAAGTAATGTCTCTGCTTTTTAATATGCTGTCTAGGTTGGTTGTAACTTTTCTTCCAAGGAGCAAGCATCTTTTAATTTCATGGGTGTAGTCACCATCTGCAGTGATTTTGGAGCCCAAAAATATAGTTGCTCACTGTATCCATTGTTTCCCCATCTATTTGCCATGAAGTGGTGAGACCAGATGCAACAAGCTTTGTTTTCTGAATGTTGAGTTGTAGGCCAACTTTTTCATTCTCTTCTTTCACTTTCATCAAGAGGTTCTTTAGTTCTTCTTCGCTTTCTGTCATGAGGGTGGTGTCATCTGTGTGTCTGAGGTTATTGATATTTCTCCCAGCAATCTTGATTCCAGCTCATGCTTCATCCAGCCTGGCATTTCTTATGATGTACTCTACATATAAGTTAAATAAGTAGGGTGACAATATACAGCCTTGATATACTCCTTCCCCAATTTGGAAGCAGTCTACTGTTCCATGTCCAGTTCTAACTGTTGCTTCTTGACCTGTATACAGATTTCTCAGGAGGCAGGTAAGGTGGTCTGGAATTCCCATCTCTTGAAGAACTTTCCACAGTTTGTTGTGATCCACACAAAGGCTTTGGTGAAGTCAATAAAGCAGAAAAAGATGTTTTTCTGGAACTCTCTTGCTTTTTTGATGATCCATGGGGTCGCAAAGAGCCAAATAGGACTGAGTGACTAAGGCACACCCACAAGGGATGTTGGAATTTAATCTCTGGCTCCTCCACCTTTTCTAAATTCAGGTTGAACATCTGGAAGTTCGCAGCTCGTGTACTGTTGAAGAGTTATTTTCAGAAGATCAACTGGAGAGTTTGTAGAAAGTAGCCTCAAATTATCTAGGTGTCTTTACTGAAGATCCTTTACTCTAGCTTGAGTTGGCCCCAAACCAAGAACACTGTTAAATGCATCCAGATGAAAGGACAAACGTAACCATGCTAATAGAAGCTTCGCTTCCCTATAGAACACCTACCAGAAAACTGTGACACTGGGACGCATGAGAGAACTACATCCAGCAGCTCTGGGAAAAGGGCTGCAGGATGACCGGTGTGGCCCAGTGATCAGGGTGGAACACGTGGCTGGATTAACGACTACATCCAGCAGCACTGAGAAAAGGGCCGCAGGATGACCGCTGAGGTCCAGTGATCAGGGCGGAACACGTGGCTGGATTAACGACTACATCCAGCAAGCACTGGGGAAAGGACCTTAGGATGACTGGTGTGGCCCAGTGATCAGGGCGGAACATGTGGCTGGATTAACGACTACCTCCAGCGAGCACTGGGGAAAGGACCGTAGGATGACTGGTTTGGCCCAGTGATCAGGCGGAACACGTGGTTGGATTAACATTTTGAGAGGAAACCAATGGGAGAGAAATGTTAGGTAGGAAAAAGACCTGAAGAATAGAAAAGGAAGCAGAAACAGGCTTCTTCGGCAAAGGACATATCATAAGGCTGTCTTTGCCACTTCTCAGAAAGTGCAAGGCTCTGGGAAGGCACAGTGATTTTCAGAAGAATTTAGGTGGAATTGCTATACCCTTCTGAACCCCTATACTCCTCCAAGACTGGCACAAACTCAAAAGAAATTAAATGGCCTTTAATTTAAATGAAGTAAACTACAAAGGTTAAAAAAAAAAAAAACACCTGATAAAGTTGTGAATTGTAACAATTTCTCTGAATACAATGAAAAGATTCTTTGGCAGCTTTCACAGTCTGTTGTGTTATTTGTCAGACCCACGTCCCTCCTGCATCATGGAATTCTGTCTGGTTTCTTCTTTACAGTCTCAGCACCTAGCACCAAATCTAGCACACTCAATAAACAAGGATGAAGGGCAGGCCAGGAGGAGGGTCTAGATAAAGCAGGAATTTGACATGCTATTTCCTGAGGTGGCAATGCAGGCAGCCAGCTGACAAATTTCTCTTTTCCTTTTCTCCCTACAAGGAAGGACTGGTGGGGGAGACTGGAGGAGGGTAATTTTTTTAACTGAAAGAAAACAATTTTTAACCAACAAACTTGTGGCTTTATTTTTGCATTAATATAAGTGAAAGCTCAAATACTGATTTCAACTGACACTCCCCAATCACCCTGGAAATTTTCCTAAAAACTACAGATTGATCTGGTTAACCTCTTCCTAGCTTATCAGATTTCATTATTCAGCTGGACTGTTATCAATTAACCATCTGTTCAATACTGCTATCAGACAACAGGAAAAATCCCAAGGTTGTTTTTAAATACCTGACAGTTCTGACTAGAAGGTTGTTTGCATGGATGTTTTAAACTTTCTCCCATTTTTTTCCCTAATGGTTTCAAGAGAACTAATTTTTAAAAGCCCCTACCCTAGGTGGTTCAGTGGTAAAGAATTTGCCTGCCAATGCAGGAGCCACAAGAGATGTGGGTTTGATAAGATCTCCTGGAAGAGAAAACGGCAACCCCATGCCAGTATTCTTGCCTGGAGAATCCCATGAGCAGAAGAGCCTGGTGGGCTACAGTCTATGGGGTTGGAAAGAGTCGGACATGACTTAGTGACTAAACATGAGGGATTTCTTTTTTAAATAATGTGAATTAATTTCAAGTGACAATGATTTTCATTCTTCATTTAAAATAAGGGATAGTAGAAAATGTTTAGGCTGTGTTTTAAAAAAAATAATAAAGAGCAAAGAATATTCTACTACTAAAATTGGAAATTACTATAGTATGTTGGCATGTTCAAGTACACTTTAAACAATTACCTAATTTCCTAAATTACAGTTTCAAAATTACGTTAATCCTGAATAAATGTCATTTCAATACAAAGATAAGTATAAGCAATAAGCCTACCTTAAGCTGAAGAAAAGAGTATCTTTTAAAAGAATATGTTTAAACAATACTTATGCCAGGCACTTGTGTGGATTACACTTCACCTATTTCTGAAACCTTATCATTTCTTGCCTGAATGTCTTAAGGAAGGGACATCCTTAGATTGTTTTTGGAATTACCATCTCCCACAGTTTGTGGTCCACTTCTGATGTACTCTCTCCCCTTGCTGACAGCACGTGGTATTGACTACAATGCTGTGTTAATAACGTCCACTTTGGCTCCAGGCTAATTAAAAGAAAGCTGAGAGGGGAGACTGCACAGATCACAGCACCTATGATGGATTCAACTCAGACCTCGTTCCAGTTCATACCAGCTCGCTGTGTAGTGATGAACTCCCAGGTGTGGGAAAACGGCAGAAACACACAAGGGCTTCCCTGGTGGCTCAGAGGGTAAAGCGTCTGCCTGGAACGCGGGAGACCCGGGTTCAATCCCTGGGTCGGGAAGATCCCCTGGAGAAGGAAATGGCAAACCACTCCAGTACTCTTGCCTGGAGAATCCCATGGAGGGAGGAGCCTGGTAGGCTACAGTCCACGGGGTCGCAAAGAGTCAGACACGACTGAGCGACTTCACACACACGAGGGGAAAGAGGATAAAGAAGGGGAAATTATTAAAGCCAGAAGACGCAGCAGTCACAGAGAACTTCACCAGAGTTGTGAGACGCCAATGACCACAGGTCAGACATGAGGGGAACTCAAGAGAATAAGCCAATGGATATCTCATCTCCCACACACTTTGGAAAGAATCTGGGTTAGGAGGGCAGAGGGGCTCCCCTAAAAGGCAAGCTGCCCTGGCATACTCTGCACAGTCTGCATCTCAGAAGGCCCCAAAGGGCACATGGAATCCAGGAGTCCCAATGGACCTGCTGAGCCAAGAAGCGCAATGTCATATGCACTGTATGAATTCAGGGCTCCAAAGAGCAAACTCGCCTTGTCCTCTGCACATCCTAGAGGCAGAACAGCCCACACCCTCCCCCAGCTCTGCTGAAGTAACTCTGGAACAGTCAGAACCTCCCTGGGCCTCAGGGTCTCATCTGCAGGGCCAGCTCTGGGAAATGAGTGCAGCTGAGTGTCTGTTCACTGGCAACATCCCTCTGGCACTGGAAGACCACAGGATCCTGGAGGAGGAGGACCTGATGCATGTCAATCATCAAGGCCATGCCCACCTTCCTGGTGCAGGGAGAACCCAGATTGGGATGCTGGGGAAACCAGACTAGATGCAAGTATTTCAGCCCTTTCAGACTGAGGGCAGGCTCACTACACGCCAGAGACCAGGAGAACTGTCTGCTTCTTCTGGTGTTTCTCTCAACACTGTAGTTTACAGACTTTTCTGTGTCAAGCCACTGGGTCTCCTGCATTGGAGGCAGATGCTTTAACCTCTGAGCCACCAGGGAAGCCCGTTCTAAGTACTTTATGCATATTATTTCATTTACTTTCATTAATTCATAAGAATCTCTCATTTTCTTTTAGCCACAGACTTTATTGTTTGAATATTTGCAACTACTATTCTATACACAAATTTTAATTTCTTTCAAAGCTCTATATTCCGTATTGCTAAGTCACTTCACTGTCCATTTTATGCCACATTTCCATCCAGAACTATTTCCCAAATCACAATCTGGCTGATTGTATGCTGTTGTTTAGTTGATAAGTTGTGTCCAGCTCTTTGCAATGCCATGGACTGTAGCCCACCAGGCTCCTCTGTCCATGGGATTCTCCAGACAAGAATACTGGACTGGGTTGCTATTTCCTTTCCTAATTCCTGATTTTCTGATGAGGTAAGAGACATGGGGTGGTTAGACAGTTTACAACCCAGCCCCCTGCCGCTGTGCACAACACCGTCCCCCGCCCCCCGCTAGCAAACAGCAGTCAGCACACATGCCCAGTCCTGCTACTGCAGTCCATGCTCTGAAGCTCCCCTGGCATGGAACCCAGCAGCTGGCTCTCCTGACTAGGCCTTTTCTCCCGCAAATGACTGATTTCAGCCATCCCTCCCTAACTTCCACATCAGTGAGATGGGGTAAGACCACCACTTTCTCCCCATTGAAACAGAATGTTTTTATGTGAAAATGACTGACCAATACATGAAAGATGCTCTACACCAGGGGTCCCCAACACCTAGATGGCACCAGTTCATCGTCTGTTAGGGACTGATTCACACAGCAGGAGGTAAGTGGTGGGTAGAAAGTGAAGAGGAATCAAAGAACCTCCTGATGAAAGTGAAAGAGGAGAGTGAAAAAGTCGGGTTAAAGTTCAACATTCAGAAAATTAAGATCATAGCATCTGGTCCCATCACTTCATGGCAAACAGATGGGGAAACGATGGAAATAGTGAGAGACTTTATTTTGGGGGGCTCCAAAATCACTGCAGATGGTGACTGCAACCATCAAATTAAAAGACTCTTGTTCCTTGGAAGAAAAGTTAAACGCTAGACAGCATATTAAGAAGCAGAGATATTACTTTACCAACAAAGGTCATCGAGTCAAGGCTATGGTTTTTCCAGTGGTCATGTATGGATGTGAGAGTTGGACTGTGAAGAAAGCTGAGCGCTGAAGAATTGATGCTTTTGAACTGTGGTGCTGGAGAAGACTCTTGAGAGTCCCTTGGACTGCAAGGAGATCCAACCAGTCCCTTCTAAAGGAGATCAGTCCTGGGTGTTCATTGGAAGGACTGATGCTAAAGCTGAAACTCCAATATTTTGACCACCTGATGCGAAGAGTTGACTCATTGGAAAAGACTCTGATGCTGGAGGGATTGGGGGCAGGAGGAGAAGGGGACGACAGAGGATGAGATGGCTGGATGGCATCACCAATTCGATGGACCTGAGTTTGAGTAAACTCGGGAGTTGGTGATGGACAGGGAGGCCTGGGGTGCTGTGATTCATGGGGTCACAAAGAGTCGGACACGACTGAGCGACTGAACTGAACTGATGCGAAGAACTGACTCATTGGAAATGACTCTGATGCTGGGAATGATTGCCAAAACTCGAAAGTACCCAAGATGTCCTCCAACAGAGGCATGGATAAATAAACTGTGCCACATCCAGACAGTGGAATATTACTCAGCGTTAAAAAGAAATGAGCTAACAAGCCCTGAAAAGACATAGAGGAAACATAATGCCTGTTACGAAGTGAAAGAGCCAATCTGAAGAGGCTGCACACTATAATTCCAATGATATGACATTTAGGAATAGGCAAAACCATGGAGACAGTAAAAAAGAATAGGGGTTGCCAGTGGTTAGGAGAGAGGGTGAGATGAATGGGCAGAGCACAGAGGATTTTCAGGGTAGTGAAAATACTCAGCATGAGGTTATAATGATGGATACATATCATTATTTGTATGTCATTAGGATACATTTGTCCAAACACACAGAATGTACAATACCAAAAGCTAACAGTAATGTAAACTATGGGCTTTCTACCACAAAGACGTGTTACTGTAGGCTAGTCAGCTGTAACAAATGTGCCACTCTGGTAGAGGGATGTTGATGATGAGGTTAGCTATGTGTATGAGGGGATGGGGGTAAACAGGAAATCTCTGTGCCTCCCCCTTGATCTTACTGTAAATCTAAAACTGCTTTAAAAAAATGAAGTCTTCAAAGTCATGCCCAACAACAGCTGGCACACTGCAGACACCCAATAATTGCTAATTCACTCCTTCACCTCATGTAATCACTACTTAGACGGAGGCCACCCTCTGCCCAGCCCTCCATGTTTACATCTAGCTGAGGCCCTGGTCATACTGGCTCCCTGCACAGCCAAAGAGCAATCACAGGACAGAGAATGCCTTTCCCCCCAAAAGCACCAGTGTGTGTGCCCCTGTGACGGACACAACCTGAATCTAGAGATGCCCGGGGAGCTATGGACAGCAGGGGACTTGTCTGAAGCCACCAACAAAAGATCCCCCGTTTCTAGGCTGTTGGCCGGTATACTACTACAACATGCCACAGGCCCCCAGTTACAGCATTTGACAGAAAAAAACAAAACAAAACAAAAAACCTTTAGCAAACCACAGAACAACTGTTGGATGTTTCTTAGAACATCTTTCTGTACAGTGCAGCAAAGGCATGTTACCTTCAGAGTTTACCTGAAAGTTTGCTCCTACTTCTACCAGGCAACAGATCGGCGAAAATCAAAACCCCACACTCAGAATCCATGTGACCTGCATGTGAAAAATGAAAGGCTCACAAGCAGGTCTGTATCACCACCCTGGATGTTTTCCTCTGGACACATTCCAGCTTGTTAATGTTCAGAAAACTTGGCTCCCAAATGGCCTGACATGCACAGAAGATTTATTACCTGTGCTGATCCCTCCTTGGCTTTTTCGGGTTAAACTATTTTCATTAAATGTTAAATAGGTACAAAATATAAAGAATGAGATGGTTAGATAGCATCACTGACTCAATGGACATGAATCTGAGCAAACTTCAGGAGACAGTGAGGACAGGGAAGCCTGGCATGCTGCGGTCCATGGGGTCAGAGTCAAACATGACTCAGCAACTGAACAACAACAAAGAATTTCAAGGGAGCAAACATTTGTGTACCCATAACCAATTTTACAAAGAAAAAGTAAATTACTAAAACCTCTGAAGCTCCTTTTGACTCTTCCTTATACACCCTCTTTATCCTCCACTAGCAGGCAATAACTCTCTTAAATTCTGTGTTTATTCTTGCCTTTTAAAAATAGTCAAATCACACCTCTGTATCCCTAAACTCTACTGTTTAGTGTGCTTAAATCTCTGAACTTCATCTAAGTAGAATCAGACCACATATGATCTTTGCAATTTGCTTTTTCCACTCAACATTATGTTGATATATGAATCAGTGATCCATTCATTTTCAAGGCTGGGAAAGGGGCCGACACACACAGGTGTGGGCTGAGGCTCGCTGTTTCTGGGCAGCATCCCTTCTGACTGAGTGCTGCCACACTGTACTGGCTGTTCATCATTTCCAGTATTACTCCATTCTACAGTAGTTCACTGTATAAACTATACCACAGTTATGTTTTATACAATTGATGTTTTGTTTTCTTCCAGGTGTCCTGTGGTGGGCCACGTAAAGTGCTGTGAACAGTGGTGGCCAGAACAATATCCGTTTTCAACTTTATTAAAATCAGTTTTCCTGAAAACTGTGGTAATAACCACTGGGGTTCATAAAATTTCCTAGATAAAATCCAACTTTTTTTTTTTTAATGAAAATGTGCAAATTAGAAAGGAAAACAGCAAAGAACACTACCCTTAGGAGGATATGATCAGTTTCTCAAAACATTGGCTTAAATTATACACATGTATCTGTATGTCTACCCGTGTCAGTAAATGAGTACCTTACTATGGGTGACAGTCAAAAGGCTCAGAATCACATTCTAGTTGATTAACTCTCTTTGCCTTTGTCAAATTTACCAAATTTACCATTTACCACTTTGATTTTTAAATTCCAATTGTATATTTATTTAATTTCTCAAAGCTCTATTTAGTTTTCAGACCTCCTCTGTCATGGTTACATTCATTTGCTATTTACTCACATTTTTAACCTTCTCATTTCTTCAGTACAAAGCTATTTTACGTTCTCTGTCTGACAACTGTATCTGGAATCACTACATGTCTAATTCTGTTCCTACTATTTTGTCTGGTTCTATTGGTGACACTTTGCTTTACTTATCTGTTTTATAGTTTTTGACTGTGAGTTAAGTTTTCTTGTGGTTACATTTTTTTGAACTCTGAAGCCTAGATTGAACAAAGATTCCTCCAGAAAGACCCTGTGCCTGCTTCTGCCTTGAGCTACTATGCTGGAACCACTGTTTACAGCTGTATATATTTCCCCCTTTGGGGGCTCACCTGGATAGATCCAAATTAGGGCTGTAAACCTGCATGGATACTGGTTACTGGTTATAAAATATTAGATAGGCAGTTTTCCTTCGAGTTGCTAAGGGGCTGGAAGGAGGTCAGGGGGAAAGCTGTGTTCCTTGTTCAACACTGCACTATGGAAGTAGCATCCAGGGAGGTGGTCCCAGAGTTCCGTGGAGACATCTTATATCAAACATTTTCCCCAGCATAGACTCTGGGCTTTGTCTCCTGTCTCCAAAGCAACAGGAGCCCGAGGAAATCAAAGCATACATTTGCTGGATTTGGCAAGTGCTCTCATGCTGGATGTCCACTCACCTCTCTGGGTTCTCACTTTCACTTTCAGTCCAATGTTTCTTTCTCAACAATTTTATAGCCATATTTATAAAATTTATCTAGCATTTTTATTTTTAGTTTGTGGTGGAAGAATAGAGTATACAGTCTCAAATACCACCAGAAATGAAAGTTTGGGCTAACTTCTTAAACAACCAGTATTTCTTATTAGCTTGTACCAAACTTGTTCCACTAAAACCATTAGGTCTTTTTCATATGAGCTGTGCTGTTTCCTCATTCATGTACTTGCATAACTGTTATTATTTTGAATCTAAATGCAGAAATTAATATTCTGACCCATTAAATTTAGTCTTTTAGTGTTTCCTTGTTTTAGGTCATTAAAACCATTCTGAATTCTCCATCTGTCATTTTTAGATTTTTATCTACATCCTCAGACTTTTCCATTCACAAATTTGATTAACATGCCCCTATAGATCGATCCTAAGCTGAAAAAGATGTGGACTCTCATATTATTCAGTATATAATTCACTATAAAAATAATTTCTGAAAACAACTGATATATCCAGAAAGTAGCACCCAATATCTCCAATATTATACAAGATGTTTGCCTAGAAATGTGCTTTTCTATCAATAAAATCAGTGTTTTATCATCTTTACCTCAGTGCCATTTAAGGATGATTATAAAGAAGTTTTAATATAGACCCTTGACATGGGGATTGCTATGCTTCCATCACACACCGCAAGTTAAATTTGATACAGATGTGAAAGTAGGAGAGTAGGTTAAAGTTAACAAGAAGGATGCCTTTGAAAACTATAAGGTAGAAATCATCAATCACCCTTTAAGTGGTGCAGACAAGTAAAATCCTGACAGTAACAGCAAGATCCTTTAGAAAAGGCTGAGAGTCACTCTGAGGTGAACACGCCTTTGTTTCAATGATTAATTTTACAAGAAGCAGCACGGCCATCCAGCACGCCTGCCTCATTCCACCTCTATGGGAAAGAGATCAGCAACTAAAAAACACATTAATGTTATGTAGGGTGACCATATAATTTATCATTAGGACAAAAGTTCATCTTCTATGCCAAAATAAGACAAGTGAAGCAGGCCTGACCGAGCAGATCAGAAGAGAATTCACCCTAACAATATATGTCTTTCCTTTTTAAATAAAACAATTGCCTCAGTATTTCCTTATACTGCCTATAAACCCTAAAAGCACTCATCCATTGCTTATTTTCTACTGGACAAAATCTAAATTTACAGGACAATATGCTAATAATGTCCTTTAACACTCCACAATATTATATTTAATATATTGTTTGTTAAGGCTGGCAGTTTGATATTGTTCATTCTTAAGATGAAAGTTTTAAAGGAATTTATCTTAAGGAAAAAAATCACTGATTTAAAATCTCATTCCATGAATTAAAAACAAAAACTAGCTTGATTTTTAATTATTCTTGAAATGAGACTATCCCGACAGTCCAAAATTTCCATCCCCTGGCAGAGGATACTCAGGTAACCAAGAAGTCCTCTCTCACAAACCTAGGACTTTAGCGCTGCCCTGACCCCACTCCCACTAGCTAACATGGGGACACTGTTAAAGTTTTCAGAGCACAAACCCACCTTCTGTTATCTGGGATTTTGTTCTGTTTGACCAAAGTGGTTTTTTTTTTAAGGATGGAAGTTACCCCAAAATTCCAAACATATGATTTCTCTGAAAAAAAAAACTTGAAGACTTGTCAAACCCTGGTCCACCCATGTGTCCTAAGGGCAGTGATCTGCTGGAGCTGAGCAGGGACTGCCCCCTCTTCCCCCACCTTAGGTAATTCTGCGCTCTCTAATTTGCCACAGTCCTCACCACTCATCTTGACACCAAAGCCACTTTTCCCTTCATGCCATCTCCCTGCCTGCTGCAATGAGTGCAAACTCTGCCATAAAGGGCTTGTAAATAAACACGCACCCCCACACACAAGAAGGCTCACTCATGCAAGACCAGGGCACCGTGTGCCCAGAGCCCCCAGCACCACCCCAGGCAGCATTCTTTGCTCAGCGCAGGCTCCTCCTCAGCTCTGCAGCTTCTCCATATGGCAGCCTCATTCTAGCAGACCAGCTTCCCCAGTGGGCACTTAACTTTCTGTCCTTTAAGAAATCTCTCCAAGGCTATTTTCTCATTTGTTAAATGAGTAAATTTACCTCGCAGAATTGTGAAGATAAACGAAAATGTGAGTGAAGAACCTACCACAGCCCTGAACATATGATAACCACTTAGTTCATGGTTCTTACTATTATTTAGGTCAATAAACCC
This sequence comes from Oryx dammah, assembly GCF_014754425.2. NCBI lineage: Eukaryota > Metazoa > Chordata > Mammalia > Artiodactyla > Bovidae > Oryx > Oryx dammah. The sequence continues at coordinate 34,791,752 of NW_024070213.1, read as the reverse complement.
TCAAGCAAAACAAAGAGTGAGCCACTGGAATAAAACAACTTTTGGATAAGTAAAAAAAAATACACACACACAAAAAAACCCTGTTTTATGGAATTTGTTGGGTTTCAAAGTTATAATTTGCTTGCTTTTGAAGACTAGATAACAAAACTGTTACATAAATAAGAAACAATAAATTCAGCTGCATCACATAACCACATAGTGGACAGCAGGCACCTGTGGCCCAGAGGGACATTCACTCAGAAGGGCTGGAGAGATTTCCAGAACTGTTTTGTGCTAATTTCCCCATTCTCCTCATCAGGGCAACAATTTTATTTCTTGTAAGGTGCTTTTAGTGAAAGCACAGAAATGATTACAGAAGAAGAGTAAAGACTCCACAGAAAGCATAATGGTTACTCCATCTTTTTAACCAAAAAAACTGACCACTTCACTGCATATACATATGTGCTTTTTTCTTAAAATAGAACATGCGAGGGAAGTCTTTGGTTTTTCTTTCTCTAGAGAGAAAGTCACATGTAATTATGAGTAATAGAGCACACCGACGCACCTAGCCAAAACAAACAACAACAAAATGTCCACATTTGTGGGTTCAGAACCTCATTAGGACAAACTCACTGCAGGCTTTTAAAGACATGGCATGTCTGCGTGAATCAGTCTTTAACCACGAGAGAAGGGTGCTTAGAAAACTTGATAAAAACATAAGAAGCAGACCTAAGTATGAAATCCAGTTTCTCACATGTGATGTTTTAACTCAGCACTCTGAAGCCTGCCGCCGTGAGCCTCAGGGCACACAGGGTCTTCTCCAAGGGGCCTTCCCTGATGCTCCTCTCCCACCTCCCACAACGAAAGCTGGCCCCTGCCTCCCTGAGTCCCGACTCCACCTCAGCAGCGGGAACTACCTGTGCTGTTGAACCACCCTCAAGCCTTGTGAGATTTCCTCAAGGCGCTGGCTCTGTGTCGCCACCACTCAACTCAGGACAAAGAATACATGAGCACCAGCCTCTCTCATCCACAGTGAACCTTCAGGATGAAATGGCAGCTGAAGTCCACAGCGGTGGAGCCATGCCTGAGTTAGAACCTGGGCTCTTCTGCCCTACTCTTCCACCCCTGTGAGTTTGGGCAAATTATTCTGTGCATCAATTTTTGCATAGATTAAAAGGTGAGGAAAAAAGCAGAGACTCTCTGAGGTGGTTGTGAGATTTAAATGAATTAATGCATATAAAGTGCTTAGGACCTGGCACATTACAAGTGCTCAGATACATTATACACCAAATGACTCTCATCATTTAAAAATCAACCTACATTTCTTCAGACTCCTCAATTCAGTGCTACCTCACTCTTCTGGAGACGATCACAAAGGCTCTCCTCATCGCCAGAAGTCAAGTCCTTACCCTACTTGGCTTCCATCTTCAACCTCAATGCAGATGGCTAGCTCTTTGTATATGAGGCCATCTCCTTCACGTTTGGGAGGGCGCTTCTTCTCTCAGTCTTTCTCTCTAACTTACCTTCCTGCCGGGACCAGTGTGAGTGCTCCCCACAGCTGACTCTCTTCTTCACCAGCTTCCAGCTCAAGCTTATCTAGTCATTGTTCTTCATCTACTACCAACTGTGGTAACTACTGCCACATGTTAGTAAGTAGAGTGGAAAATTCAATATATTTTTCCTTTGAGGGATAGCAATAGAATATAGTGACATATAGGCTAAATTTATACTAAGACTTAGAAAAAATATATATATGCATGCCATTGACTCACATCTATTCTACAGGTAATGTATCCAACCTCTCTCCCCAAATCATGTATATCAAGTTTAACTACCAAACTGTATCTACCACATACTCAAATATGTAAATATTTGCACATTGCATTCAGCAGGCTGTAGCTTGTCTAAAGTGTTTGTACGTATGTGTGGGTGTCAAAACCTTAGCTTGACCTCAGCTAGAAATGTTTAAATCTTTAACCCATATTTTTTCTTCGAAAATTACACCTGAGACTCACTCAGTCTTTAGGCTGTCTAAAGTTGGTATAATGCAAACAGACATTAAGCAGATAATATACACATGTACTACCCATGCTACCATAGTTTGGGTAAAACCTACTTTCCACATTTTGTTGAGACTATTCTCTAATCAAACGAATGTGACCGCTAATAAGCACACCTCTCTTTTTTATTAAATAGACTACACAAATAATGTAACCTTGCAAGATATTGCAAGATATTTGAGATGAGTTTCAACATCTGTAATATACTCTTGGAAGATTTTCAGCAGAAACAGCCTGTGCTAGTCTGTGACAGTGCTGAGGCTGATGGGGGAAGGAATGCATTGTCCAAAGGCCGAGGGGGGAGGGGGGCGGGGGGCACACTTGAGAGGGTGTTACAACAGACAAATGCTTTGGGGACACTTAGCTCATTACCTACTGGGTGGATTTTCTTTGGTGGAATCAGCAGCTTGCTAATTAGCATGATGAGTGTTAGAAACAGGATCACATTGGTGAAATTAGATAATTCTAGTAAGTGAGCTTGCTAAAGTGTTTCAGAGACACTTCTACCCTTGAATGAACAGGGTAAGATTATCTCAGTTCAGTTCAGTCGCTCAGTTGTGTCTGACTCTTTGCGACCCCATGAATCACAGCACACCAGGCCTCCCTGTCCATCACCAACTCCCGGAGTTCACTCAGACTCATGTCCATTGAGTCGTGATGCCATCCAGCCATCTCATCCTCTGTCGTCCCCTTCTCTTCCTGCCCCAATCCCTCCAAGAATCAGGGTCTTTTCCAATGAGTCAACTCTTCACATGAGGTGGCCAAAGTATTGGTTTCAGCTTTAGCATCAGTCCTTCCAATGAACACCCAGGACTGATCTCCTTTAGGATGGACTAGTTGGATCTTCTTGCAGTCCAAGGGACTCTCAAGAGTCTTCTCCAACATCACACTTCAAAAGCATCAATTCTTCGATGCTCAGCTTTCTTCACAGTCCAACTTTCACATCCATACATGACCACTGGAAAAACCATAGCCTTGACTAGACGGACCTTTGTTGGCAAAGTATTTTCTCTGCTTTTCAATATGCTATCTAGGTTGGTCATAACTTTCCTTCCAAGGAGTAAGTGTCTTTTAATTTCATGGCTGCACTCACCATCTGCAGTGATTTTGGAGCCCAAAAAATAAAGTCTGACACTGTTTCCACTGTTTCCCCATCTATTTCCCATGAAGTGATGGGACCAGATGCCATGATCTTCAGAATGTTGAGCTTTAAGCCAACTTTTTCACTCTCCTCTTTCACTTTCATCAAGAGGCTTTTTAGTTCCTCTTCACTTTCTGCCATAAGAGTGGTGTCATCTGCATATCTGAAGTTATTGATATTTCTCTTGGCAATCTTGATTCCAGCTTGTGCTTCTTCCAGCCCAGCATTTCTCATGATGTACTCTGCATATAAGTTAAAGAAGCAGGGTGACAATATACAGCCTTGATGTACTCCTTTTCCTATTTGGGACCAGTCTGTTGTTCCATGTCCAGTTCTAACTGTTGCTTCCTGACTTGCATATAGGTTTCTCAACAGGCAGATCTTACTAGTAAAGCCTAAATCTCTGATGGTAACTTAAAGACCAAGAACCTTCTCTGCCATGCTGTTTTCTGTTTTGAGTGAGCATTTCTTGAAAGGTGTACCAGAACACCTAAAGACACAAAGCTCAAAGCTTAAAAGTCAACTGCATGTGTAGTAGTTGAGTTGAAACTTGCTTTTAACCTGATTGTGAGGTTGTAAGAGAACAGAGAAGCCCTGCTGCTTCAGGCTTCTTTTGTAGACACCCTCATGTACTGATTCTCTCAAAAAAGACACCTAGAAGTTGGCCAAGACCAATGTGACTGTGGAAGAATGTTCTGGATACCTGTTATATTAGATGATGTAGTCTTTCTATGATTGAACTTGACATGGAGAATGTGAGTGATGTTTAAGCCTACCATTCGCAGACATTTGCTCTGATAATCAAATAATTTAAAAGATGTGAGACTGACCTGAAAACTGTAAGGCGCCACCATTACGTGTGTAATACTCTCATAACTTAATATTGACTATACCTTGAAACTGAAGGACGCTGGCCTAGCTGTTGCCCTGCCTCTTTCCTGGATATGAATTTTTTCCATGTGCCTGTTTTTTAAGGTTCTCATCCCATGGCTTTCGAATTGGCTCCCCACCAAAATACACGTACACATGCAGGTTTCTGTCTAAAATCTAAAACATTCTGGACTGCAAGTGAAACAATATTTATTATCTATTAACACAATTAATATCATTATTTACAAATTATATACATAGTAGTGTATAATTAATGTAATATTAAATAAATAAAGATAGGAATGAGGGCGCTTAGAGGTTTTATGACTGCCACTGCAGGTATTCTTGCTAAACAGGAGAGGCTGGCCAGTCTGGCTTCCAGATATATATGGGTATTATATTTAGGCATTGCCCCAGTCATTTAAGAGCTTAAAAATAACTTGATTTGACCTTAGAATTTTACAAAGTGTTCCAGATCGGCTCTCTCTATTGGAAGCTCAGAAGCCTCTGCATACTTGATTAGAGTCTATTTTATTTTTTAAAATAGTATGTTAGAGGAGTTCCATCTTCATTTCCGAGACAGGACTAAAACTTATTGTCATTAATATAATGCCATCAAATTGCGTTCACTCAGTGCTGATAAACAAGTACTTACTTTTATCTATTCTCTCTTGGGTGCCTTTGTTATCAGATGAGGAAATGCCTTCATCTCCCACACTTCCTTCAGAGACAAGAAGGGCCAGGTTGGGTGGGGGAGTGAGGCTTGGCCCTACTGGTAACAGAGAGCACTTGAGGATTTGAACAGAGAAGTGTGGCAAATTTGAGTCCCTCATCAACCACTATGCGACCTGTCACTTCTATTCTCCAGGGGCTGCTCTTTTAAAAGAGAATATGGTAAAACGACCTCCCAAGCCTCTCCCAGGGTCAATACCACCACACCTCTATAGGAATCCTACAGGTTAGAACTTGATGTCCATGGTTCTTAATTATAAAAACAAGTATCTTCTCCCTTATTTATAGCTGCCTCACAACCTAGTTGTTCTCAGTAGTGACTTTCAAAGGGCCAACTCTGTTGCTCTGGACAAAATCAAAGAACATACGTAAAGAGCAAGTTTCTCAGTTTTTTTTTCCTTACAAGTATTTTAAGTTGTGTACTTAACTTGGCAAGTCCTATTGCTTAAAAATGATTCACAAAGGTAGTACACACTTAACTGTCTTAGCTTGCTAAATATCTGAAAGACAGAAAAACAATTTTCCTGCTAAATGTATGAGGTTAAGAATAAAAATTCCAATGATTTGCGTTATTTCCAGAAAAAAATTATCAGCTGAATGATAAATGCTTACTAAGAAGTTAGGCTGTTCCTTGGAGAAAAAAAAAATAAGATGGCTATGGGCAAACTCCCATATAAGCCAGTCAATTTCTGTCTGTGTGATGATTATGGATGTAACCCATAATCTCAGCCATTTCAAAATACTTAAGTCACACCCAACGGGGATGAACCCATGCAAACATCTTCTTGATGTCATAACAGGGCAGGCATGCATTTATCAGCAGTCAGAATCAGTGGAATGGAAGGCCATGGCATTAGGACTTCATGGAAAGAACCCTGGACCAAAGAGGGTCCTGACTTTGCTATTTCTAATCCGTCCTCAAATTCTCCTAGCTGAACCATCTTGGGCTACTCATTTAGGCTTCTGGAAGTGACTTATCTGACTGTAAATTATCTGATCTATTTCCAGTAACTGTTAACAGTCAAATATGAACACAAAAATGGTTGAAAAACTGAACTGTGGGACTTCCCTGGTGGTACAGTGGATAAGAATTCGCCTGCCAATGCAGGAGACACAGCATCAATCCCTGGTCCGGGAAGATTCCACATGCCGTGGAACAACGAAGCCTGGGCACCACAACCACGGAGCCTTGCCTAGTGCCCGAGATCAGCCACTGCAATGAGAAGCCCACGCACCACAACGAGGAGTAGCCTCTGCTCGCAGCAACTAGAGAAAGCCTGCGCCGAAATGAAGACCCAGCGCAGCCAAGAATAAATAAATAAAGTTTTTATTTAAAAAAGAGGAAAACACGCCATACTCACAGGGGAGATGCAGATCACATCCTCCAAGAGACACATGACTGCCAGATCCAAGACCCTTCAGTTCAGTTCAGTTCAGTCGCTCAGTCGTGTCCGACTCTTTGCGACCCCATGAACTGCAAGGGACTGATAAGTGTGCCATGGGTGAAAAAAACAGAAAAACTGAATTGTGTTCTGAAAAAAATCTAAAGTGAGGAGAATCAACACTGAGGGATTAAGCTTCAACCAGGGAAACATCCTTCAGACTCTAACCAAAAATCACAAGTTTCCTGGTAATCTGTGCAAGACCAGGAGAGTCCCTGTCATTCGGTGTCAGGATAAGGTGAACTGGTTTTTCTTTTTTTTTCTCTTTTGGCCACAGCCTGCAGCATGTGGGATCTTAGTTCCCTGACCAGTGATTGAATCTATGTCCCCTGTAGTGGGGGGCTTCCCTGGTGGCTCAGACAGTAAAGAATATGCCTATGATGTGGGAGACCTGGGTTCAATCCCTGGGTTGGGAAGATCCCTTGGAGGAGGGCTTGGCAATCCACTCCAGTATTCTTGCCTGGAAAATCCCACGGATAGAGGAGCCTGGCAGAAAGTCGACACAGCTTAGCGGCTAACACTTTCACTTCTCTTTCCTCTATATCGGAAGCCCCAGGAGTCTTAACCACTGGACCATCAGGGAAATCCCAAGGTGTACTGCTTTCAACACAGTAGATAGGAGACTAGAGACAGTGACGGCCTGGGATGGAGAGAAGACCCATACAAAACTTGTTCAAAAAGCTTGCAATAAAGTCCAAATTCCTCAGTGCAGCAGGTAAGATACTGTTGGGGCTCAGCCACATTTTCAGCCTTGTTTCTCTTTACTCCCAACACCACCCCCAGACTGAGTGACTCCAGACACTGTGCTACGTCCCAAGGGTACTCTACATACCTACGATCCTGGGCTGGCCTCCACCGAGCTCCTCTTTCCAGCCCTGGGCCCACCTTCTCACCACTGTCCACCTGTCACATTTCTTTTGGTCCTTCAGTCCATGATCAGAGCGAACTGTCTTCTAAATAGATTTCTCTGCTTTCCATGGTTGTAAGGAACAAGCCCTTCCTCTTTGCTTTTGCTATTATCTTTATTTCCATAAGGAGGCTTTTGAAAGTTCAAGTTTGCTTTGTTAACTGTAAGCTTCCTGAAAGGCAGAAGCCGTTTCCTGCCTCTGTATTACCATCCACAGCAAAGAAAATTCCTTGGACTTCACATATGCTTCATGAATGTTTGTCGGCTGAATAAAAGGTGACCTCAGTACACTGAACTTGGAGGCACAGAATCGTGGCTAATTCTGAAACAATCTCAACATTTCCCAATGTAAAATCGGAAGAGGTAGAACTCTTAATGCAGGTTGGAAAAATTGTGTTTCTCATAACCAACACTGTCATCAACAAAAAACTAAACAAACTTCAGGGCAAGGTGATATCCCTTCCCCCGGGGAGGATGGATGACTCCTATGCTGAGCTCCTGCCATTCCCCCCTCCATGATGCCCATCTAACCTTAGTGACACCACAACTAGCTGCAGTTCTCCAACAGGCCACGTTCTCCCTCCCACACTGGCCCTTTGTACCTGCTATTTTATCTGTATGGAAGACACACGGGAGAAAGAGCCTTTTCATCCTCAAGTCTCAGTTCACTCAGAGAGTGAACTTTCCTTTTAAACCTCCCCTTGAGTTCCTCAGACAGACTAAGGACCACCTTTCTAGCAGTACTCACTTCCAACCCCTCCCCCAGGATCCCACATCTCCACTTGATCATTATCACATTCCAAAAATGACTTCTTCAAAGGCTCAGCCCAGATAAAAAGGAGCTCAAAGATAAGACTGGTTCTTTTTCACTTCTGCATATCCAGCCCACAGGCCCTCAACAGATGCTGTCTGAAGGGATCAACAATGAGTAAAGGTGCTTTACAAACTACCATCCTTGTTTATATTCATTGTAAGGACTGATGCTGAAGCTGAAACTGCAATACTTTGGCCACCTGATGCAAAAAACGGACTCATTTGAAAAGACCCTGATGCTGGGAAAGATTGAAGGCGGGAGGAGAAGGGGATGACAGAGGATGAGATGGTTGGATGGCATTACCGACTCAACAGAAATGAGTTTGAGTAGACTCTGGGAGTTGGTGATAGACAGGGAGGCCTGGCATGCTGTAGTCCATGGGGTCGCAAAGAGTTGGACACGAATGAGTGACTGAACTGAATTGAACTAAACCTCGTTTACCTACAAATAGCTAATCTTCCCTGTTTACTAGGTGGGGCAGTGGCAAAGAATCTGCCTGCCAAAATGGGAGACCTGGGTTTGATCCCTGGGTTGGGAAGATGCCCTGGAGAAGGAAATGGCAGCCAACTCCATTATTCTTGCCTGGGAAATGCCATGGACAGAGGCACATGGCAGACTACAGTCTGTAGGGTCGCAAACAGACAGGACTGGACGACTGAGTGTGTGTGCACACATGCGTGCACGTACACACACAGACACAGACACACACACACAGACACACACACCCCTAAGCTCTACAATGTGTTCGGGGTGAGCTGCTCAGCCGCTGCTTTCCATGGGAGAAGCTGACAAGCTAGATTGCATCCCTAGCAGTTTTTACCAGTCACTCCTTTAGAAATCCCAGGTGGGATTTCTAATGGTAAAGAACCCACCTGACAATGCAGGAGATGTCAGAGATGCAGGTTCCATCCCTGGGTTGTAAGATCCCCTAAAGGAGGGCATGGCAACCCACTTCAGTATTCTTGCCTGGAGAATCGCATGGACAGAGGAGCCTGGTGAGCTACTGTCCATAGTGTCGCAAAGAATCAGATACAACTCAAGTGACTTAGCACGTGCCCACAGAAACAATACTACCCATGAACAGGGTTCCAGTCTGGCCTTTGAAACCCTATTCTATTTGAAAAGATCTCAAATAATTAAAATTGTTAGTAACTTGAGGACTCTCAGAGCTAGAAAGGAGAAGGCAATGGCACCCCACTCTAGTACTCTTGTCTGGAAAATCCCATGGATGGAGGAGCCTGGAAGGCTGCATGCAGTCCATGGGGTGGCTAATAGTCGGACATGACATGACTGAGCGACTTCACTTTCACTTTTCACTTTCATGCATTGGAGAAGGAAATGGCAACCCACTCCAGTGTTCTTGCCTGGAGAATCCCAGGGACGGAGGAGCCTGGTAGGCTGCCGTCTATGGGGTCGCACAGAGTCGGACATGATGGAAATGACTTAGCAGCAGCAGCAGAGCTAGAAAACATAATACGGGCACACTTCATCTTCTTGCCCTTCACTTCACTGAGCTACAGAGATAGTGCATTTTTCACAAATTGAAGTCATGGGGCAATCCTGTTTTGAGTAAGCCTATGGGCACCATTTTTCCAACAGCATTTTCCACAGAATTGTTTCTATGTCATTTTTATGTATTTTTCACAATATTTCAAACATTTTCACCATTATACTTGCCACAGTGATCTATGACTAGTGATCTCTGATGTTACTACTTAGTGGCACCGTGAAGCCTGCTCTTAGGAGAACTTAACCGCTAAATGTGTGTGTTCTGACTGCTCCACCCACTGGCCTTTCCCCTGTTTTTCTCTCTCTCCTTGAGTGTGTGCTAAGTTGCTCAGTCGTGTCCGACTTTGTGCGACCCTATGGACTGTAGCCCTCCAGGCTCCTCTCTCAATGGGGATTTTCCAGGCAAGAATACTGGGGTGGGCTGCCATGCCCTCCTCCTCTCTCTCCTTGGCCCTCCCTATTTCCTGAGATACAACAATATTAAAATTAAGCCAGTTAATAACTATACAGTGGCCCTGAAGTGCTTATAAGAAAGGAAGAACTGCATGTCTCTCACTTTAAATCCAAAGCTGGAAATGATTAAGCTCAGTAAAGAAGGCATGTTGAAAGCAGAGGCAGGTCAAAAACTAGGCCTCTTGGGCCAAAGAGTAAGCCAAGTTGTGAATGCAAAGGAAAAGTTTTTTTACGAAATTAAATGTGCTACTCCAGTGAACAGAGAAATAAGAAAGTGAAACAGCCTTATTGCTGATATGAAGTTTTAACAGTCTGCTTAGAAGATCAAACCAGCCACAACATTCCCTTAAGTCAAAGCCTATTCCAGGTGAAGGCCCTCACTCGCTTCAATTCAGTAAAGGCTGAGAGAGGTGAGGAATCTGTAGAAGAAAAGTTTGAAGCTAGGAGAGGTTGGTTCATGAGGTTTAAGAAAAGAAGGTGTCTCTGTAACATGAAAGGACAAGGTGAAGCAGCAAGTGCTGATGCAGAAGCTGCAGCAAGTAATCCAGAAGATCTAGCTCAGATAATTCATGAAAATGAGTACACTGAACAGCAGATTTTCAGTGTGGCTGAAGCAGCCTTCTCTTAGAGACAGATACCACCTAGGAATTTCATAGCTAGAGAGGAGAAGTCAATGCCTGGCTTCAAAGCTTTGAAGGACAAGCTGACTATTTTGTTAGGGGCTAACGCAGCTGGTGACTTTATACTGAAGCCAGTGCTCTTTAGTGTTGTGAAAATCCTAGGACCCTTCAGAATTAACACTAAATCCACTCTGCCTATGCTCTATAAAGGGAACAACAAAGCTTGGATGATAGCACATCTGTTTACAACATGGTGTGCTAAATATTTTCAGCCTATTCTTGAGCTCGGGGGGCAGAGAAGATTACTTTAAAAATATTACTATTCACTGATACTGCACATGGTCACCTAAGACCTCTGATGAAGATGTGTAATGAGATTAATGTTATTTTCAAGACTGCTAACACAACATCCATTCTGCAGCCCATGGATCAAGGACTAATTTTGGTTTTCAAGTCCTATGATTTAAGAAATACATTTCAGATGGTTATGGCACCCACAGGTAGTGATTTCTCTGATGAAACTGGGAAAAATAAACTGAAAACCTTCTGGAAAGGAATCACAATTCTGGATGCCATTACGAGCATTCATGGTTCATGGGAAGGCGTCAAACATCCATTCCAAACAGGAGTCTGGAAGCAGTTGGTTCTAATCCTCATAAATGACTTTGAGGGATTCAAAATTCCAGTGGAGGAAATAACTGCAGATGTGCTAGAAACAGCAAGAGAACTAAAACGAGAAGTGAAGCCCAAAGAAAGTGAAGCCTCAGTCGTGTCCGACTCTTTGTGACCCCATGGACTGTAGTCTACCAGGCTCCTCTGTCCATAGGATTTTCCAGCCAATAGTCCTGGAGTGGATTGCCATTTCCTTCTCCAGGGGATCTTCCCAACCCAGGGCTCGAACCCGGGTCTCCCGCATTGTAGACAGATGCTTTACCGTCTGAGCCATCAGGGAATCAACCAAAGCTGTAACTGAATTGTTGCAATCTCATGACCACACTTGAATGGGTGAGAAGTTGCTTCTTAAGGACAAGCAAAGGAAGTGGCTTCTTGAAATTAAATCTCAATCTACTCCTGGGGAAGACTGTTGAAATGACAACAAAGGATTTAGATTAGTATATCAACTTGGTTGACAAAGTAGTGGCAGGGTTTGAGAGGAATGACCCCAGTTGTGAAAGCTCTGCTGTGGGTAAAATGCTAACAAACAGCACTGCATGTTACAGAAAATTCATTTGTGAAAGGAACAGTCAATGAATGAAGCAAAGTCCATTGTTGTCTTATTTTAAGAAATCGCCACAGCTACCGTAACCTCAATGATCATCACTGATCAGGCAGCAGCCATCCACCATGAAGTAAGGCCCTCCACTAGCAGACAGACATGACTTGTTGAGGGTGCATGTGATACTTAACGTTTTAGCAATAAGATATTTTAAAATTATGTACATTTGTCACTTTAGACATATGCTATTGCATACTTAATAGACTATGGTATAGTGTAAACACAACCTTAAATGCACTAGAAAACCAAAAAATTCATATGACTTTGCTTTACTGCAGTGGTCTGGAACTAAACCCACAATATTCCTGAGGCACACCCATATTAATAGAAGTTCCCTGCCTGTGTTGTGGGCGAGACTAAAATCTTAGCCTTCCCTTTTAATGTAAATACCATGGAGAAAGATAACCTGCAGTCCAAATCACCATGGACTTTACGGGATTCACATTATAATCAGACAGCGCTCTCTCGGTGGATTGGTCATGGCCCCTCTTACGTGTCAGGTGGCTTTCTCCCTCCTTCCCTTTTCTACCTCCACCACTTGTATGGTCAGGAAGAATTGGTTGAATATTAGCCCAAGTAAAACATATAAATGGAGCTTCTAGAAGAAAAACTCATACACTGCCTGCACATTTATGCTCCCACCATAGCTGGGCCCTCAACAAGGCTGAACTCTCCCTCTACTTTCCCTGGAATCCCCAGCTCACTGAGGACTTGCACTGCCCGCCCCAAAGCTTCTCTGCTGTGCTCAGACCCCCACCTCAAAGCTATGTACTTTCACTTGCGAATAACCCCCACCTCACTTCATAGAGAAAACGAATGGCAACTGGACAGGAGTTCCCTCCCCGAGCATCTGCCCTTTCTAACTCCAAACTTTACCCATTTATTTTTAATGTTTATGTGTTTATTGGGCTGCACTGAGTCTTAGTTGTGGCATGCAGAATCTTTAGCTGCGGCACGTGGGATCCAATTCCCTGACCAGGGATTGAACCTGGGGCCCCGGCACGGGGCACACAAAGTCTGTGGCTAACTCCAAATTTTAAATGAAGGACCTCACCATCTGGCAGACCACTTCACAGACTCATCATTGTTATCTCAGTTAATCCCCATGCCAGGTTTCTAAGGAAGATATCATTACACCCAGATGACTGATAGATGAGCAAACTGAAGGTTAAAGGAATTAAGGAATTCAAGGATGTGTCCACAGTCCCATGATCACTAAATGACAAAACAGAATCTGGGTCTCCTAACGCTGAGTTCACATTGTACTGTACCACGTTTCAGGACAGCCTCAACCTACCTTCTCGACTCTCCTTCACACGTCCTGTGGTTTAAACTAATTGACCAACTGAGTCTACACTAGCACTTTACAAATAAATTGGCTCTGCTCTTTAAAAAAAAAAATGCTTTTTCTGATTGTAAGATACATGCGCATTATAGAAAATTCTGGAAAACACAGAAAAAAGATGAAAGTGTAAGATTAAGTCATCCGTAAAGTACTTCCCTGGTGGTACCGTGGGTAAGAATCTGCCTGCTAACGCAGGGGACACGGGCTCTATCCCTGAGCCAGGAAGGTCCCCCGTGCTGTGGAGCAACTACCGAACCTGAGCTCTAGAGCCTGCAAGCGGAAGCCACTGAAGCCCAGGCACTAGAGCCTGTGCTCTGCAACAAGAGAAGCAGCCCCTGTTCTCTGCCACTACTGAAAGCCCACATGCAGCAGTGAAGCCCAGCCAAACCAAAAATAAATAAATAAATGATTTTAGACAGTCATCCCTAATAATGAGAATAAACGATCTACAATCATACACAATGTGGATGAATCACAAAACGTTGAGTGTGAGAAACCAGACACTAAAGAGTACATGTTGTCTGATTCCGTTTATAAAAGGAACAAAAAATACTCAGAGCTAGAGAATGCCATTAGGAGTCAGGAGCACATGGGGGTTTGTGGGAATGAGGGTAACATCCTATTTCTTCATCTGGGCACTTGTTGCATGAGTATGTTCATGTGTGAACATTCAATGAAGCTTAATTTATGACATGCATGCATATGTGTACACAGCTGTAAATGTACAAACATACATACATGCTTGTAATATGCTTGAAGTCAGACAAAATGTTTACATTCTGGTGTTTTCTTCCTGGTGCTTCTTTTTCCATTGTTAAATTATGATCACACTGTATATAAAACTTTATCTTCGGTCATTTCAGTAACAAAAAGCATATGCACTTACCCCAGTTACTAGAAATGCTTCATCAACACTTTTAATGGCTGTGTGACAGTCTCTCTGGTGCCTGCATCAGTGCCCTGCGATTAACCACTGAGATGTTTCCAATGTTGATTATTACAGATACTGCTGTAGTGAATGCCTTTACCCTTTCAGTCACTTAGGCACTCTCCTGCTCTCCTTTATATATTTATAATATTTATCTTACAGCATATTCTGCCACATGTAATCACTTATCATACCCTCATTGTTCGTAATAAGCTTCCCCAAACTACAGACCCACATTACCCTTCCTTGCAACCTCCACAGAACCTTCCTTCTAAACACAGTAAGTGCTTATTATTTGTTTAAGTGTTTCCAGAAGCCAAAGAAAACCTTCTTTCCTACAAACCTAGATTTCAGTTATCATCTCAGTCATCCATATAAAATGAATGATTCAGTCAGCTATATTCCAACTCTTCATTTAGTCTGCACAGCTAAATACTTAAGAGGCAGTTTATCATGGTTCCTCTTGAGGGGATAAATGTTAGCTAGAATTCATCCAACAACTAACAGTGTTGTTGTTAGTAGTTAGTGTGTTGATCCAAGTCCTAAGGATCTAGTGAGAATCAAACAAGTTCCTCCCATCAAAGTTTACCGTTGGTGGAGGATTACATAAATACAGATCTTGCATTCAGGAAACCATAGTCTAGTAGGAAAGGTAACATGAAACAAACCCCAATTCCTCCTGAGCTTTCAAATCACAACTGTACAGATGGGAACAAATACCGGCCCCAGAGCCAAGCTCTGAAGACTTGGCCTGGGTGGGTGCCTTCATGTCTGTTGTCTGTGAACAAAGATGCTTACTGTCTTTAAAATACACTTTAAGTAATTTTACAAACACTATTAATCCCATCATATCTGATAATGTAAAAAGTACAACACATTTAAAGTGCTAATAAAAAATAGACGCAAATATGACAAACATAAAAGGAGAGCTAATAAAAATAGCTAAGTAGGGTAGAAAACATTTGGGAAGAAGCCTGAAGAGCAAAGGATGAATGGGGCGAAAGTGAAAAAAGTTAACTTATATCTATTATAACCTAGCAGTCATAATTAACCAAAGAACTTCAGAAGCTTCTCCATCCTGAACACAACAGGATGATCAGAACCAAAGGTGGAAAGTTGGCGCAAGGAAATTGCTCTAGAACAGAAAGGCTGAGCACACAGGGCTGAGCCCATTGAGGCTCTTGCAAACCAGGAGGTGATGAGTGACCCTGGACTCCAAAGGCTACTAAGGGGCTCCCCAGGGCTCCAAAGAGACCGTGGAGGAGCCACCTGCCTCAAGAGATTTTTAATATGGACAAAGCCGCTCCACTTCAGAAAGTGATGCCACACAGAACATCCAGCAGCAAGGGCAGAATGCGCTATAAACCTTCAAAGAGCCAACTTACACTCCTTGAACCGGATCAGGAGACTGCAAGCTTAGAGTCTTCTTAGTCACTTTGAACCTGTGAACAAATGAGCTTAAGAAGAGCCCCTCAGAAGCTCAGCTGTTTGAAGTAGAGAGCCTCTGAAATTACAATGCAAAGGAAGGAGAAAAATATACATGCGTGTGGTAGAGAAGGAAGGCAAGACGGACTCCTGAGGGAATGAGCACCTCCTTCAGGAGCAGAGGTTAGCCAGGCTGAAGGGTATTTTGGTAGGGAAGGGAAAGGTTGAACCATTTTTTTCATGTGATCAAATAGCACGTTTAGATGTTTCAGCATCAGTGCATGAAACAGCATGTTAATTCAGTTCTGCTAGAGCCTGGCTTGTCCAGATGACAGGGGAAAGCTGGAGGGCAGCCAAGCTGGGAGGCAGGGCAGCCACAGGGTGGGAGACCAGCGGCGGATTTCACAGGTCCTGTGGGCTGCAAAAGAGTCTGAACTCAAGCCTGCAGGCAGTGACAGAGTGGAGTTTTCAGCAAGTCAGTGAGATCCATGTATCCAAAAGCTCTGGTGATATGCAGAAAATGGGTCTCAGGCAGGGAGACCAGTGACGTGGCAGCAGTCCAAATGAGAGATGCTAAATTAGGGTAGTGAATGATGGAGAAATGGAAACGATTTCCTGAGCTATCCAGAAGGGTGCTCAGGACTAGATGAATTAGTCAAGGTGAGGCGGTACAGGAAAGCCAAGATTAGGAACAAGGTGGATGAGGGTGCCACAAAGCCAGGTCAAGCATCAAGGAAGAAGTCAAGCGGCATGCTGATCCCGAGGAACTGCTGTGTGTTTTGTGGAGAGGGGTCTGCAAGTCACAGTACAGAAACAAACAGAATTTTGAAAAAAATATTCCAGGTGGCTCAGAGGCCCCCTGCTCTCTACATAGAACTGAATTTTAAGACATCATAGGTGTGGGGGGCAGGGAGGGAAGGTAGGAAGGAGGTCTCAAGCAGCCTTTCTCAACCAGGAGGCTACTAACAAAATACAAGGGACATGTCTTCACCACGTGGTCCAGGTTCTGCCCGCTACACGCTGGAAATACCTGTAACCTGGACTCTGTGACAACCAAAAGATGCCCCATGTATCTCCAAATGGTACCTGTGTTTGGGAGCTTCTGGTCAAAAAGGAGAGGAAAAGGCAAAGAATGTTTAGTCTGAAAGATGAGAGATGGAAGGAAAAGCAAATCTCAGCCTCCCCTCCAGCCAACAGGTCAACCCCATGTCCAAACACACCACTGTGTGACCCTTCTCTCCATTTACACCTCTAGCACCTTACTACTCCATCCCTGGCGTGAATTACTGCAGTCATTTCCTCACTGCTCTTCCTGTCCATTCTTTTTCTCTCCTTTTTATTAAGTCACCATGCTGTACATGACTTCCCTCGGGACTTATAACTATTTTTGTACTGTGTGACTACCTTCACCCATTTCATGCCCCCCCATCCCCACCCCTTATTTGTGCAACTGTAAAAGACTGCACATATAAGTGAGATCGAGATCATATAGTATTTGTCTCACTCTAACTTATTTCTCTTAGCATAATGTCCTCAAGGTCCATCCATGTTGTGGCAAATGATGGAGTCTCCTTCTTTTTCCTGGCAGAATAATATTCACTGAATATGGACACCACATTTCCTTTATCCATTCATCCACTGATGAGCACTTAGGCTATTTCCACATTTTGGAAATTTATCTACTCATTTATTAAAGAATATTTATCTACTCATTTATTTGGCTGTGTGGGATCTTCTGTTGCAGTTTACGGACTCTCTAGTTGTGTCCTGCTTCTGTTCTTAATTTCCCTTTTTACAAGACAGCAAAGTGAACCTTTTCAACATTACTATTTTATTTAACAAGTAATTTTGTAATGTTTGGGGCTTTCCTGGTGACTCAGATGGTAAATAATCTGCCCACAATGCAAGAGACCTGGGGGTTCAATCCCTGGGTTGGGACGATGCCCTGAAGAAGGGAATGGCTACCTACTCCAGTATTCTTGTCTGGAGAAACCCATGGACAGAGGATACAATCCATGGGGTCACAAAGAGTCAGACACAACGGAGCGACTCACCCTTTACAGTGTTTACGATCTGCCATGCTCTGTTCTTTACAAGCATGAACTCACTGACTACTCAGAACACTGGGAGATAGATGTCATTCCTAATCCAACTCTACCAGTGAGGCGCAGAAGTTACCGGACTACTCCAGGGGCACAGAGCCAGTATGTGCAGGGCTGGAATTTCAACCCAGCCAGCCAGCCCCAGAGTTCATGCTCTTGCCGACTACTCCATGTTACTCTCCAATTCATACATTCCTCTGTTCAAGACCGTCAACTGTCTTCTTACCCAAGAGTAAAACCCCAAATCCATGTCACAGCCAATGAAGCCCTAGTACAGGGGTCCCCACTACCTCTCTTCCTTCATCTCCTACAACTGGCTACTCTGATGGGCACACCCCTATGTGCCTGCTCCAGGGTCTCTGTACTCACTGTTCCCTCAACCTGGAGAGTGTCTTCCTCCAGACAGCTACAGGGTCGGCACCTTCACTTCATTACTGTCTCTACTCATGAGCTCTCCTCAGTGAGGACTTCCTGCCCATCCAGTACCAGATTACATCTCTGCTCCCACCCTAGTATTCTCAACTCCTCCACCCTCCTATTTTTTCCTCCAAAACATTTATCATTGTAAAATGAGTGTACAATTCCTCATTCATTTATTATCTAACTGCCCCTGGTAGAGTACACTTTTCATGAGAACTGGAGTCCGTGAGTTTTGTGCTCTATTACAGCCCCACACATGGAAGGGCATGCAGTTTATTTTTGAATGAAGGAACAAAGAGCGGTGACAAGGAAGCCAAGGAGAAGTTTCGAAGCAAAGAGAGAGAGGTCAATAGTGTCAACATGCTACAGAGAACTTTGGTCGTATTGGGGTTTTCATATTGAAAAGCTCCCATTGATTCTGGCAACTAGGATATTGGTGCCTGTGGCAAAAATATGTTTCTAAGAAATGGCACCTTTGGAGAGTGAGTTGGCAGGTAATGTAGCAGAAGTAATAAGCAAAGACAACTCCTGTAAGAAGGAGGCTGTGAAAGGAGACAGAAGCAGCAGGAAAGTCAAGAGAGACTTGGGCATGTTCTTTCCAGGCTGAGGATAAGGAACTCAGGAAAACTGAGATAGAAATTTAATGAGGGACCTCCCTGGTGGTCCAGTGGCTAAGTCTCTGCGCTGCCAATACAGGGGCTGGAGTTCAATCCCAGGTCAGGGAACTAGATCCCACATGCCACAACTAAGACCTGGCACAGACAAATAAATAAATGTGTGTGTGTGTGTGTGTGTTTTAAAGAAAGAAAAGAAAAAGAAATTCAATGAGGGGAAGTGTTATCAATGGAGAAGGCTGTGGGGATGGCTGCCTCCAGATTGTGGGGGTGGGGAGGGCCGCCCCCGTCACCTGGCAAACTTTCTACTCGCACCCTGGACGGCTAACACTGACAGTGTCCTCTCTAACTCAGGTGCCCCTGACCATCGGTCTGGGCAGGCTGCAGAGGGCTTACAACGAGGTCTCTCCAAAGAGCCCCGAGGCCTGTCCAGACCGCCAGCTCAGACGGAGTTCAGTAGAGCTGGGTCAGGGGAAAGGCACCAACTCCTCACCGAGACACTTCACACTCTTTCATTTCCACATACACACAGACATCTCTCTTATTCCAAACCAGCCCTGAGTGACAAAGCAGTAGCCCCATTTAAAGACTGGGAGGCATGAGGCTGGGCCAGTATCGTAACTTTTCTAAGGCTACCCAGGTCCAGCCTGGCTTTTAACTGAAGTGTTACTCTTTCCAATGTGCATTGTATGTCATTACTCAGTAGAATATAACACGAGGAGCTGCCCTATGGCATCTTACTTAGTTCCCCGACCACGGATCAAACCCTTATGTATTGGAAGGTGCATTAACCATGCCCATCAGGGAAGTCCCCCTAACTTTTTCAATGTATAAACTTATATCTAGAAGAATAACGTAATCTCAAGTTATTTTTGATTTTCCAATATGAAAATTACTATTATTAAAAGATGAACATGATTTAGCACTCAGAAGCCAATGACGGTAAACAAGAGTGACAAAATATATTGCCCACATAAATAAAACCTCATGGAAAACTATCAAAACTCTCTTGTTAAAACCTGTATTTTTATCTGATTTCTTATCAAAACAAAGAATAAAACATATACTTCTGAATGAGAAAATGCCTTTCTTCATGCATAAAACTTGGACAGCACCGGAGTTAAATGTAGTGAGATCTGTGATATATTTGAATGTGACCAAAAAAATTGCCAAAAATAAGTCTTCTAAATCCTATAGCAAAGCTGTGAAATAAATAGGTAATAAATGCTATTGGTGCTAAAATGCTTTTGGCAACTTCAAGGTCATGCAGTTCAGTTCAGTTCAGTTCAGTCACTCAGTCGTGTCCAACTCTTTGAGACCCCATGAACCACAGCACGCCAGGCCTCCCTGTATATCACCAATTCCTGGAGTCCACCCAAACCCATGTCCATTGAGTCAGTGACGCCATCCAACCATCTCATCCTCTATTGTCCCCTTCTCCTCCTGCCCTCAGTCTTTCCCAGCATCAGGGTCTTTTCCAATGAGTCAGCTCTTCGCATCAGGTGGCCAAAGTCCTGGAGTTTCAGCTTCAACATCAGTCCTTCCAATGAACACTCAGGACTGATTTCCTTTATGATTGACTGGTTTGATCTCCTTGCAGTCCAAGGGACTCTCAAGCGTCTTCTCCAACACCACAGTTCAAAAGCATCCACTCTTCGGTGCTCAGCTTTCTTCACAGTCCAACTCTCACATCCATACCTGACCACTGGAAAAACCACAGCCTTGACTAGATGGACCTTTGTTGGCAAAGTAATGTCTCTGCTTTTTAATATGCTATCTAGGTTGGTCATAACTTTCCTTCCAAGGAGTAAGAGTCTTTTAATTTCATGGCTGCAATCACCATCTGCAGTGATTTTGGAGCCCAGAAAAATAAAGTCATGTTTACTGGCTACTCTGCATGACCTTTTCTGGGCTCCAAGGTCATGCAGAGTAGCCAGTAAACATGTATACACAAGGGCTTCAACAGTAACTTTCTTCTCCAGCACAGGGTGGCTAGAGGTCAGGTGGTGCGAATGGTAAAGAATCCTCTGCTAATGCAGGATTCACAAGTTCGATCCCTGAGTCAGGAAGATCCCCTGAGGAAGGGAATGCCAACCCATTCCGGTATTCTTGCCTGAAAAACCTCATGGACAGAGGAGCCTGGCAGGCTACCAATCCATGGGATCGCAAAGACTCAGACATGATTGAGTGTGTGCACACAACACACACACACACACACACAGGGTGCGAGTATCCTGGGACACAGAGCCTTCCCACAAAGGCATGTCACACCATGCACCCCTCTTCAGTTCCACTCCCAGTATTTTTATACAAGGAAAAGCAGGTTTAAATAAGGATCAAGGTGAGGAAAAGGGTCTGGCTAGAGAGGGCATTTCTACTTGTCATGGCTTCTTGACTAGAAAATAAAAGATGGGAAAATGAGGGAATGACAAGAACAATCTCCTGAGTGAAGCCCATGTATGAAAAGCTGAAGATACCTTTTCATGATGTTAACCAGGTAAACTACCCACTTCTCTTCCATAAGAGCACCTAGCCCAGAGCTTGGCACATAACAAGAGGCTCAAAATGCTTTCATCTCCCTTGTTCTACTCTCCCCACCTGAAGGCATCCAACTTTTAGGTGGCAAAAACTCAGGGTCCAAACCACAAAGATACAGAACATTTAGGGGAAAACTAGAGGTTGAGTGCAAAGAGATAAATCCTACAATCAACTCCTAAGTTCCCTGTATACGTGGTGACCTACCAGATACAAAACTGGGAAAGAACTGGAGTTACTGCATGCTGAGGGTGTGAGGGGCAAGTTCTAAAAGGAAATCAAAGTGCTAAAAAACTAAAGTCAAAAGAACATGTGGGTGATTATGCAAGAAGTAGAGGCCAGAAACATTAATAAAGACATAAATACTTCAGAGTCATAGTGCATCAAGTGAATATTTTGTAAAGAGCAACCACATGACAAAAACACGCAAAGCTTTAAGCCTTCCTTGGCCTTGGAAAGTCATGAGACTTTTCTGGCTAGAATAAGGAATGCTTTAGAGAGAGGGGAAAAAGAACTTCCATACCTCTAGGTGGCTCCCATTTTTAAGCAACTACCTTTCTACCTTAACTAAATGGCCAAGCGATACCTAGTTATTTATACAAGTTACAGCAACACCTGGACAGCATTGGGCATCTTCAGGCCTATAGCTCTCCTTTTTCTACCAATTTGTCCTTCCTCCCTTTGAATTCGATCACTGTGTAATCCACAGCTGCTGACTAACATGTTATCACATGACATGCAAAGTAATATGACATGGTAAGGTTTTTTTCATCAGCACAGGATTACTGAAAGAAAAAAAAACCTAATCCCTTTAATGATGTACTTAGAAAAAAGGATTATCTACAGAAAATCACAAGAGTAACACTAATTAAAAGATGTCTCAGTTTATTTGTGAATTTTCCATAGAGCCTCAATGTATTCATTTTACCTGATATGTGCAAAAGTTATTTCATGGTATACATAAAACCAGCAAAGAAGGAATGTAGGAGATAACCAAGCCTGGCTTTTGTGTTAGGAGAAGTAGGTTTAACAGTGATAAAGAAGGCAATCAATATACAAATCACAACTTGTATTACTATCTTACTCATTACAATAATGTTTATTAAGCATTTACTATACACACAAGAAGCACTGGTATCTATAGACTAGTGAATAAACCAGGCATTATTTCTGCTCTCAAAGACATGAGAGAAACATAAGACAAATAATAATTATAAATTGTGGTAAGCATTAAGGAAAAGCTAACTCTATGAGGGAGACAATAAAGGGGTTCTAAGTTGCATGACTTTAAGAGTGGCCTTCTCAGAGAAGACCTTTATAGAGAATATCAGAACCAGCATAGAGGATGAGAAATTCTACGAGGGGGTGATCCCAAAACAGACCACCAGCACTAGCCCTAGCTGAGCTGGTTGTAAAGTTGGATCCTGCGGCTGACCAGAGATGATGATGGGGGACGCTGCCAAACCACACAGGACCTTGTAGATTTTATATTTCATCCCAAGAAGAAGAGCTCTGAAGACTTTAAACAGCAAGTGACTTCTTTTTTCTCTTTCTGGCTGCTGGTGGGAAGAAGGGCTGGAAGGAGGGCAGAGCGTGAGCAGCAGGTCTCTGCAGTGGGGAATGAGGATGGTGGCTTGAACTAAGATGGGAGCCCAGTGGAGACTGAAATCAGGTTTCAAAGAGATTATGCCAGAAAAAGTAGACAGGACTTTGTGACAAACTGGCTAGGTGGGGGTGACAGAACAAAAGACCTAGTGGAAGACGACTCCAGCCTGAGCCACTCATTAGGTAGATGAGATGAAAAACAGAGGAGGAACAGAGGAGGAAAAGTGGATTAATCCTGAGCTTGGTTTTTGAGAAGTTGCAGATACTGCCATAAATTGGCTAAGATGTGTCGGGCATCACTTTTACTAATGATATCCCCATTTTACAGAAAGCAAACTATAGCTCACAGATGTGGAACCAGCTCCACCAAGCTCATTCAGCTGGAGTAACAAAGTTACACTTACCACCCGAGTCTGGCTGGCTGGCTATGGGATAAGCATTCTTTCCACTATAGAGAGCTCTTGGAAACTACCTCTGCACTCTGAATTTTGAAATCTATTTAGGGCTGGAGCAAGCTAGCATTCAAGGAAAGTAAACAGGTGATACATTAGTTTTAAAATCCACATCCTCAGAGTTATGCTGTACAATGCTTTCCTGTCTCACTCTCATCCTTGCTCCATTTCTACCTGCAAAAGATTTTTGCAATGTTTTAAACACTAGCAAGATATCTGGGACCTTAATATCGTACAATAAACAAGCAAAGTCATTATTCCAGGAATCAACCATAATGAAAAGAGCAGTAATATTCAATAATGAACAATATTTTTACTCTCAAGTCATTATCTATATCAACATAAGACAGACCAATTAATGAGTAAGAAATTCTCAAACCCTTATCACAGCTCAAAATGGCCAAGGCATTCAAGTCAAAAATTAACACAAGCCACCCAGTACAGAGGCTACAAAGGCCAAGCATTGAGATTCACATTAAAAAATTGAAACCTTAATAAAAATAAAATGTTAGGCAAAAATAAATGATACCACAACCTTATAGTCTAAAATCTGCAATTCACAAATATCTCAATCAAATGCCAAATTCAGGAAACATGCACCCTAAAAGCAATCTAAACATTCTACCTTCTTTTTAACTGCTTTTCCCTGCAGCATGCTGACACTTCAGCAAACTAAAATTCCTTTCCTCCCTGCACAGTCTCATGATCTTCTCCCTCTCAGATGTCCCCTTTAGCTACTGAAGCCCCCAAATTAGGCATCATCAACGAACCTGGAAAGAATTCAAAGCATTAGTGCCAACTGTGTCTCTTATTGAGAAAACCAGTTTGAGACCCTTAAAAGGAGAGAAAATGAGGAAGGGGAGATTTTTGGAAGGTTTTTACCATCTATGTTACAAATTTTATTTTTGTTGGGTTTGATCCTTCAAAAGAATGACCATCAAATCATATTTGGTCTTCTTTAAATGCGGGATGGTCACAGGTAATGTTTATGGTTTGGGGACAGTTCCCCATGGGGATAAACAGGATTAAAAGTCCAATTAATATGCCGGAGAGAAGATAACATCTCACATAGACCACCCTCCAAAACTACAGAGCTCTTCTCTGTCCTGCCTCCTGATTCCCGGGTCCATTCAGCGCTTCCCCGCAGAGGGCTAGCTGGCATTCACTGCTGCCTCACCCAGGCAAAGGTTGGGATGCTGAAAATCCATCAAGAAAGCTTCCCATTTTTCTGTTCCTTCACAACATGATTGCCAACTCCTGGCAGACCAGACATGAAAGACTTAAGTAAAAAGAAAATAAAAAGCAAAAATAAAAGACTACCTGGGGCCTCCTACCAGAATGGGTGGTTAACCCAATCGACACAAAATTAGAGATCTATACATATTTAAAGGGGCTTCCTGCGGACAAAACAGATCTAACGAAGAACTGTTGGGCCACATTATATTGGAAAACTCATAAATGTTCGTCCTCGCTGTCACCAGGCTGGAGGATTAAAAACAAAAACAAAAAAATGCAATGCGTCCATGTATTGACTGCGCTAACCTGACGGGTTTAAGTCAGCTATGAAACGTGCCCTGCATCCACTTCCCGTCTGAATGCCTAAAGATCAGTGGACAATTACATCCGACGCTTGCACTGCTCAAGATGCCGTTTGATGCTGAGAAAGTAGTGGTCTAGCAACCCCAGGCGGCTCTAGGATGCTAAAATAACAACGCAACACTCGATTAGGAGTCCAGGTACTCGGGTTGTAAGACACTGTGCCACCCGTGGACCTCACATTCAAAGCTCACGTCCCTTCAGGTTCAATCTTACTAAGCTTGCCGCGACGAATCCTCTCAAAGTTTCTAGCTGAAAAACCGAATTACTTTGAAAGTCACCTCATCTGGATTCCCCTCCCCAGACGGATTGGCGGCAAGCGGGAATAGGAACAGGATGGTTAATTGTTCAAACATTTAAAAACCTGTAAACCAATCATCGTTTCAGAGGAAAGAATTAAGCTTTCACCAAGCCGACGCTGGGCAAGCGAGCATCCGATTTCTATTCAGAGAGAAAAATATTAAAGAAGCCAGACATACGTTTCCCTTCTCAACAAAAGTGGCCTCTAAACTCCCCGGCCAAGGACACTGGGAGGAAACAGAGAGGCTGGGAACAACCTCGTAGTCTTGGTCAAGGCGCGGGTCTGCGGCGGGGTTGAACGCGCAAAGGGGGAGACAGCAGGCAAAAGGTGAACCGGAGGAAGCCGGAGCCCGCGGCGGCGGCGGGGCTGGAGCTGACCGGGCGAGGAAACCCGAGGTGCAGAGAGAGGGGCGGGGAAGGGAGAGCCCAAAGGCTCCGGGAGGAGGAGGGAGGGGTCCCCGGACGCTGCCCAGAGATCGCGGCCGCCCAGTAAAGTTAATACTTACTCAGTTTCGCAACTGCGCCGCCCCCGCAGGCCGCCCCGCGGGGCCGGCTGGGGCGCTGGGGACGCGGCGGCGGCCGGAGCCCACC